>NW_026895957.1:0-102329 GCF_033153095.1 Gastrolobium bilobum | reverse complement strand
AAAAAAATTAATATCTTTAAGGAATAACATATATTGTCAATAATTGTATTAAATGTAGATGTGCGTCTAGATGCACTCCACTGTTTGTTTTGTTAGCGAGTAGGTTAGAGGATCAGTTAGAATTTTGATATATTAGAATATCTATCATTTACTTTGTCGATGCTCTCTTTCATTTATTAGAAAAGAATATTAAAGGGGAGATTTTTCAAAGGTAAGAACATCTAACATTTATCTATTTCATGTGTTTTGGAGTGTCTTGAACTGATTGGTATCATAATTTTTTGTTTCAAAGTAAGATTTCCCTTCACATCCCTCAACGACTTTGTCTATGGTAAGGAATGTTACAAAAATGGTGTAAATTTTTCGGATTGTATCATTTTTATGGGAATGTCTAACGCATGACGCCAAGGAATGAGTTATTATCGAATGATGGATTTTGAATATAATTTGTTGTTGCATGACGATGAATGATGGATTTAGAATATAATTCGTTGTTGCATGATGACAAAGAAATGGAAATATCTTATGCATTACGACATGTAAAGGGAAATATCTTACACATGATTTATGTCTAACCCTTTATCCTATGGTCTGAGAAGTTATGTTATTTATATGTAACCCTTCATCCCATGGCTTCCTTTCATTATTTCTAATAATTTTAACAAGCATAAGATTTTAATTTCACTATATAGGAGAATCTGAACTCAAGGTACACGTGAAGATGCATATGTTGTTACAACAAAGGAGGCATATCTTGTCCTTGTTATTAATTTAAATAATTGCAATGAAAAATAAAATAATGGTGGTTTTGACTGTAATGTTACATTTTTCAGGAATATAACGCTATGAAGTTTAAAATATGTACGCTTCCGGGAATGTATTTCATTTGATTAAATAATTGTGCATTATGAGTTGGTCTAATTTACTATTATGTGAAAATAATATTAATCTATATTTATTTATTTTTTGAGAATACATATTTTATGGGATTTGGTGCCTGACGGCGATGTATTCAAAGCATGTATTGACATAAATAACAAGGCAAATAAAAATGAGCTGAAAAATTAAATGAAACTAGAAGATATGCCTGCAAACGTGATAAAGCGATATGATGAATATATGGACAAAATATTGCAAGACCAGGTTAACCTTTGGCTACAAAAGCACAATCAAAATTACAGGTAAAGATATGAAAATTTATCTTGAGGTATTATTACTTCAAACCTTTTATTAATTGATCTCCTTTTTTATTTTAGGTTAGTTAGAATTGGAAAAAAAGTAAAGCTATGTCAGATATACAAATTTATATTGCGGTACAATTTAGTATTAAAATATTTTTATAAAAATTATTTGTAACAAGTGTATTAAGAACAAGTATTAATTAACCAGTGGCGTGGATGCTCTCGAACAAGGACAACCCTACTTTTAGGAATAAAAAATGACATTGTTACAAATAACTAAAGAAAAAAGCCTACGCGTAGAAGTAAAAGGGAGAGACATAAATAGACGTGTAGTAGGAGACTTCTACACAATTGGTGAGACAGAGACATGTTGTGTTTAGGTATAATTTTATATTTTAAATTAGTTTTCTTCTTTGTATTTAATATTTGTAATTTCTCAAAAAATTTAATATCTTTAAGGAATAACATATATTGTCAATAATTGTATTAAATGTAGATGTGCGTCTAGATGCACTCCACATTTTGTATTGTTAGTGAGTAGGTTAGAGGATCAATTAGAAATTTAATATATTAGAATATCTATCATTTACTTTGTCTATTCTCTCTTTCATTTATTAGAAAAGAATATTGCATGGAGGACACGTATTCTATTATTTTTGGTATGTTGAAAGGGGAGATTTTTCAAAGGTAAGAACATCTAACATTTATCTATTTCATGTGTTTTGGAGTGTCTTGAACTGATTGGTATCATAATTTTTTGTTTCAAAGTAAGATTTCCCTTCACATCCCTCAACGACTTTGTCTATGGTAAGGAATGTTACAAAAATGGTGTAAATTTTTCGGATTGTATCATTTTTATGGGAATGTCTAACGCATGACGCCAAGGAATGAGTTATTATCGAATGATGGATTTTGAATATAATTTGTTGTTGCATGACGATGAATGATGGATTTAGAATATAATTCGTTGTTGCATGATGACAAAGAAATGGAAATATCTTATGCATTACGACATGTAAAGGGAAATATCTTACACATGATTTATGTCTAACCCTTTATCCTATGGTCTGAGAAGTTATGTTATTTATATGTAACCCTTCATCCCATGGCTTCCTTTCATTATTTCTAATAATTTTAACAAGCATAAGATTTTAATTTCACTATATAGGAGAATCTGAACTCAAGGTACACGTGAAGATGCATATGTTGTTACAACAAAGGAGGCATATCTTGTCCTTGTTATTAATTTAAATAATTGCAATGAAAAATAAAATAATGGTGGTTTTGACTGTAATGTTACATTTTTCAGGAATATAACGCTATGAAGTTTAAAATATGTACGCTTCCGGGAATGTATTTCATTTGATTAAATAATTGTGCATTATGAGTTGGTCTAATTTACTATTATGTGAAAATAATATTAATCTATATTTATTTATTTTTTGAGAATACATATTTTATGGGATTTGGTGCCTGACGGCGATGTATTCAAAGCATGTATTGACATAAATAACAAGGCAAATAAAAATGAGCTGAAAAATTAAATGAAACTAGAAGATATGCCTGCAAACGTGATAAAGCGATATGATGAATATATGGACAAAATATTGCAAGACCAGGTTAACCTTTGGCTACAAAAGCACAATCAAAATTACAGGTAAAGATATGAAAATTTATCTTGAGGTATTATTACTTCAAACCTTTTATTAATTGATCTCCTTTTTTATTTTAGGTTAGTTAGAATTGGAAAAAAAGTAAAGCTATGTCAGATATACAAATTTATATTGCGGTACAATTTAGTATTAAAATATTTTTATAAAAATTATTTGTAACAAGTGTATTAAGAACAAGTATTAATTAACCAGTGGCGTGGATGCTCTCGAACAAGGACAACCCTACTTTTAGGAATAAAAAATGACATTGTTACAAATAACTAAAGAAAAAAGCCTACGCGTAGAAGTAAAAGGGAGAGACATAAATAGACGTGTAGTAGGAGACTTCTACACAATTGGTGAGACAGAGACATGTTGTGTTTAGGTATAATTTTATATTTTAAATTAGTTTTCTTCTTTGTATTTAATATTTGTAATTTCTCAAAAAAATTAATATCTTTAAGGAATAACATATATTGTCAATAATTGTATTAAATGTAGATGTGCGTCTAGATGCACTCCACATTTTGTATTGTTAGTGAGTAGGTTAGAGGATCAATTAGAAATTTAATATATTAGAATATCTATCATTTACTTTGTCTATTCTCTCTTTCATTTATTAGAAAAGAATATTGCATGGAGGACACGTATTCTATTATTTTTGGTATGTTGAAAGGGGAGATTTTTCAAAGGTAAGAACATCTAACATTTATCTATTTCATGTGTTTTGGAGTGTCTTGAACTTTAATTTTTTGTTTATAATTCGTTGTTTGTCATGATGACATGTTAAAAAATGAAATTTTTCGGATTGTATCATTTTTATGGGAATGTCTAACGAAATATCTTATGCATGACGACATGTAAACGGAAATATCTTACACATGATTTCTGTGTAACCTTTTATCCTATGGCTTATTTTCACAAGCATAAGATTTTAATTTCACTATATAGGAGAATCTGAACTCAAGGTACACGTGAAGATGCATATGTTGTTACAACAAATGAGGCATATCTTGTCCTTGTTATTAATTTAAATAATTGCAATGAAAAATAAAATAATGGTGGTTTTGACTGTAATGTTACATTTTTCAGGAATATAACGCTATGAAGTTTCAAATATGTACGCTTCCGGGAATGTATTTCATTTGATTAAATAATTGTGCATTATGAGTTGGTCTAATTTACTATTATGTGAAAATAATATTAATCTATATTTATTTATTTTCTGAGAATACATATTTTATGGGATTTGGTGCCTGACGGCGATGTATTCAAAGCATGTATTGACATAAATAACAAGGCAAATAAAAATGAGCTGAAAAATTAAATCAAACTAGAAGATATGCCTGCAAACGTGATAAAGCGATATGATGAAGATATGGACAAAATATTGCAAGACCAGGTTATCCTTTGGCTGCAAAAGCACAATCAAAATTACAGGTAAAGATATGCAAATTTATCTTGAGGTATTATTACTTCCAACCTTTTATTAATTTATCTCCTTTTTTATTTTAGGTTAGTTAGAATTGGAAAAAAAGTAAAGCTATGTCAGATATACAAATTTATATTGCGGTACAATTTAGTATTAAAATATTTTTATAAAAATTATTTCTAACAAGTGTATTAAGAACAAGTATTAATTAAGCAGTGGCGTGGATGCTCTCGAACAAGGACAACCCTACTTTTAAGAATAAAAAATGACATTGTTAAATATAACTAAAGAAAAAAGTCTACGCGTAGAAGTAAAAGGGAGAGACATAAATAGACGTGTAGTAGGAGACTTCTACACAATTGGTGAGACAGAGACATGTTGTGTTTAGGTATAATTTTATATTTTAAATTAGTTTTCTTCTTCGTATTTAATATTTGTAATTTCTCAAAAAATTTAATATCTTTAAGGAATAACATATATTGTCAATAATTGTATTAAATGTAGATGTGCGTCTAGATGCACTCCACTTTTTGTTTTTTTAGTGAGTAGGTTAGAGGATCAATTAGAAATTTAATATATTAGAATATCTATCATTTACTTTGTCTATTCTCTCTTTCATTTATTAGAAAAGAATATTGCGTGGAGGACACGTATTCTATTATTTTTGGTATGTTGAAAGGGAAGATTTTTCAAAGGTAAGCACGTGTAACTTTTATCTATTTCATGTGTTTTGGAGTGTCTTGAACTGATTGGTATCATAATTTTTTGTTTCAAAGTAAGATTTCCCTTCACATCCCTCAACGCCTTTGTGTATGGTAAGGCATGTTACAAAAAAGGTGTAAATTTTTCGGATTGTATCATTTTTATGGGAATATCTAACGCATGACGCCAAGGAAGGAGAGTTATTATTGAATGATGGATTTTGAATATAATTCGTTGTTGCATGACGATGAATGATGGATTTAGAATATAATTCATTGTTGCATGACGACAAAGAAATGGAAATATCTTATGCATGACGACATGTAAAGGGAAATATCTTACACATGATTTCTGTGTAACCCTTTATCCTATGGTCTGAGAAGTTATGTTATTTATATGTAACCCTTCATCCCATGGCTTATTTTCATTATTTCTAATAATTTTCACAAGCATAAGATTGTAATTTCACTATATAGGAGAATCTGAACTCAAGGTACACGTGAAGACGCATATGTTGTTACAACAAATGAGGCATATCTTGTCCTTGTTATTAATTTAAATAATTGCAATGAAAAATAAAATTATGGTGGTTTTGACTGTAATGTTACATTTTTCAGGAATATAACGCTATGAAGTTTCAAATATGTACGCTTCCGGGAATGTATTTCATTTGATTAAATAATTGTGCATTATGAGTTGGTCTAATTTACTATTATGTGAAAATAATATTAATCTATATTTATTTATTTTCTGAGAATACATATTTTATGGGATTTGGTGCCTGACGGCGATGTATTCAAAGCATGTATTGACATAAATAACAAGGCAAATAAAAATGAGCTGAAAAATTAAATGAAACTAGAAGATATGCCTGCAAACATGATAAAGCGATATGATGAAGATATGGACAAAATATTACAAGACCAGGTTAACCATTGGCTGCAAAAGCACAGTCAAAATTACAGGTAAAGAGATGCAAATTTATCTTGAGGTATTATTACTTCCAACCTTTTATTAATTGATCTCCTTTTTCATTTTAGGTTAGTTAGAATTGGAACCAAAGTAAAGCTATGTAATATATACAAATTTAGATTGAGGTACAATTTAGTATTATAATATTTTTATAAAAATTATTTCTAACAAGTGTATTAATAACAAGTATTAATTAAGCAGAGGCATGGATGTTCCTGAACAAGGACAACCCTACTTTCAAGAATAAAAAATGACATTGTTAAATATAATTAAAGAAAAGAGCCTACGCGTAGGAGAAAAAGGGAGAGACATAAATGGACGTGGAGTAGGAGACTTCTACACAATTGGTGAGACAGAGACATGTTGTGTTCAGGTATAATTTTATATTTTAAATTAGTTTTCTTCTTCGTATTTAATATTTGTAATTTCTCAAAAAATTTAATATCTTTAAGGAATAACATATATTGTCAATAATTGTATTAAATGTAGATGTGCGTCTAGATGCACTCCACTTTTTGTTTTGTTAGTGAGTAGGTTAGAGGATCAATTAGAAATTTAATATATTAGAATATCTATCATTTACTTTGTCTATTCTCTCTTTCATTTATTAGAAAAGAATATTGCGTGGAGGACACGTATTCTATTATTTTTGGTATGTTGAAAGGGAAGATTTTTCAAAGGTAAGCACGTCTAACTTTTATCTATTTCATGTGTTTTGGAGTGTCTTGAACTGATTGGTATCATAATTTTTTGTTTCAAAGTAAGATTTCCCTTCACATCCCTCAACGCCTTTGTGTATGGTAAGGCCTGTTACAAAAATGGTGTAAATTTTTCGTATTGTATCATTTTTATGGGAATATCTAACGCATGACGCCAAGGAAGGAGAGTTATTATTGAATGATGGATTTTGAATATAATTCGTTGTTGCATGACGATGAATGATGGATTTAGAATATAATTCATTGTTGCATGACGACAAAGAAATGGAAATATCTTATGCATGACGACATGTAAAGGGAAATATCTTACACATGATTTCTGTGTAACCCTTTATCCTATGGTCTGAGAAGTTATGTTATTTATATGTAACCCTTCATCCCATGGCTTATTTTCATTATTTCTAATAATTTTCACAAGCATAAGATTGTAATTTCACTATATAGGAGAATCTGAACTCAAGGTACACGTGAAGACGCATATGTTGTTACAACAAATGAGGCATATCTTGTCCTTGTTATTAATTTAAATAATTGCAATGAAAAATAAAATTATGGTGGTTTTGACTGTAATGTTACATTTTTCAGGAATATAACGCTATGAAGTTTCAAATATGTACGCTTCCGGGAATGTATTTCATTTGATTAAATAATTGTGCATTATGAGTTGGTCTAATTTACTATTATGTGAAAATAATATTAATCTATATTTATTTATTTTCTGAGAATACATATTTTATGGGATTTGGTGCCTGACGGCGATGTATTCAAAGCATGTATTGACATAAATAACAAGGCAAATAAAAATGAGCTGAAAAATTAAATGAAACTAGAAGATATGCCTGCAAACGTGATAAAGCGATATGATGAAGATATGGACAAAATATTGCAAGACCAGGTTAACCTTTGGCTGCAAAAGCACAATCAAAATTACAGGTAAAGAGATGCAAATTTATCTTGAGGTATTATTACTTCCAACCTTTTATTAATTGATCTCCTTTTTTATTTTAGGTTAGTTAGAATTGGAACAAAAGTAAAGCTATGTCAGATATACAAATTTAGATTGAGGTACAATTTAGTATTATAATATTTTTATAAAAATTATTTCTAACAAGTGTATTAATAACAAGTATTAATTAAGCAGTGGCGTGGATGCTCTCGAACAAGGACAACCCTACTTTTAAGAATAAAAAATGACATTGTTAAATATAACTAAAGAAAAGAGCCTACGCGTAGAAGAAAAAGGGAGAGACATAAATAGACGTGTAGTAGGAGACTTCTACACAATTGGTGAGACAGAGACATGTTGTGTTTAGGTATAATTTTATATTTTAAATTAGTTTTCTTCTTCGTATTTAATATTTGTAATTTCTCAAAAAAATTAATATCTTTAAGGAATAACATATATTGTCAATAATTGTATTAAATGTAGATGTGCGTCTAGATGCACTCCACTTTTTGTTTTGTTAGTGAGTAGGTTAGAGGATCAATTAGAAATTTAATATATTAGAATATCTATCATTTACTTTGTCTATTCTCTCTTTCATTTATTAGAAAAGAATATTGCGTGGAGGACACGTATTCTATTATTTTTGGTATGTTGAAAGGGAAGATTTTTCAAAGGTAAGCACGTCTAACTTTTATCTATTTCATGTGTTTTGGAGTGTCTTGAACTGATTGGTATCATAATTTTTTGTTTCAAAGTAAGATTTCCCTTCACATCCCTCAACGCCTTTGTGTATGGTAAGACATGTTACAAAAATGGTGTAAATTTTTCATTTTGTATCATTTTTATGGGAATATCTAACGCATGACGCCAAGGAAGGAGAGTTATTATTGAATGATGGATTTTGAATATAATTCGTTGTTGCATGACGATGAATGATGGATTTAGAATATAATTCATTGTTGCATGACGACAAAGAAATGGAAATATCTTATGCATGACGACATGTAAAGGGAAATATCTTACACATGATTTCTGTGTAACCCTTTATCCTATGGTCTGAGAAGTTATGTTATTTATATGTAACCCTTCATCCCATGGCTTCTTTTCATTATTTCTAATAATTTTCGCAAGCATAAGATTGTAATTTCACTATATAGGAGAATCTGAACTCAAGGTACACGTGAAGACGCATATGTTGTTACAACAAACGAGGCATATCTTGTCCTTGTTATTAATTTAAATAATTGCAATGAAAAATAAAATTATGGTGGTTTTGACTGTAATGTTACATTTTTCAGGAATATAACGCTATGAAGTTTCAAATATGTACGCTTCCGGGAATGTATTTCATTTGATTAAATAATTGTGCATTATGAGTTGGTCTAATTTACTATTATGTGAAAATAATATTAATCTATATTTATTTATTTTCTGAGAATACATATTTTATGGGATTTGGTGCCTGACGGCGATGTATTCAAAGCATGTATTGACATAAATAACAAGGCAAATAAAAATGAGCTGAAAAATTAAATGAAACTAGAAGATATGCCTGCAAACATGATAAAGCGATATGATGAATATATGGACAAAATATTACAAGACCAGGTTAACCATTGGCTGCAAAAGCACAGTCAAAATTACAGGTAAAGAGATGCAAATTTATCTTGAGGTATTATTACTTCCAACCTTTTATTAATTGATCTCCTTTTTCATTTTAGGTTAGTTAGAATTGGAACCAAAGTAAAGCTATGTAATATATACAAATTTAGATTGAGGTACAATTTAGTATTATAATATTTTTATAAAAATTATTTCTAACAAGTGTATTAATAACAAGTATTAATTAAGCAGTGGCGTGGATGCTCTCGAACAAGGACAACCCTCCTTTCAAGAATAAAAAATGACATTGTTAAATATAACTAAAGAAAAGAGCCTACGCGTAGAAGAAAAATGACATTGACATAAATGGACGTGTAGTAGGAGACTTCTACACAATTGGTGAGACAGAGACATGTTGTGTTTAGGTATAATTTTATATTTTAAATTAGTTTTCTTCTTCGTATTTAATATTTGTAATTTCTCAAAAAATTTAATATCTTTAAGGAATAACATATATTGTCAATAATTGTATTAAATGTAGATGTGCGTCTAGATGCACTCCACTTTTTGTTTTGTTAGTGAGTAGGTTAGAGGATCAATTAGAAATTTAATATATTAGAATATCTATCATTTACTTTGTCTATTCTCTCTTTCATTTATTAGAAAAGAATATTGCGTGGAGGACACGTATTCTATTATTTTTGGTATGTTGAAAGGGAAGATTTTTCAAAGGTAAGCACGTCTAACTTTTATCTATTTCATGTGTTTTGGAGTGTCTTGAACTGATTGGTATCATAATTTTTTGTTTCAAAGTAAGATTTCCCTTCACATCCCTCAACGCCTTTGTGTATGGTAAGGCATGTTACAAAAATGGTGTAAATTTTTCGGATTGTATCATTTTTATGGGAATATCTAACGCATGACGCCAAGGAAGGAGAGTTATTATTGAATGATGGATTTTGAATATAATTCGTTGTGGCAGGACGATGAATGATGGATTTAGAATATAATTCATTGTTGCATGACGACAAAGAAATGGAAATATCTTATGCATGACGACATGTAAAGGGAAATATCTTACACATGATTTCTGTGTAACCCTTTATCCTATGGTCTGAGAAGTTATGTTATTTATATGTAACCCTTCATCCCATGGCTTATTTTCATTATTTCTAATAATTTTCACAAGCATAAGATTGTAATTTCACTATATAGGAGAATCTGAACTCAAGGTACACGTGAAGACGCATATGTTGTTACAACAAATGAGGCATATCTTGTCCTTGTTATTAATTTAAATAATTGCAATGAAAAATAAAATTATGGTGGTTTTGACTGTAATGTTACATTTTTCAGGAATATAACGCTATGAAGTTTCAAATATGTACGCTTCCGGGAATGTATTTCATTTGATTAAATAATTGTGCATTATGAGTTGGTCTAATTTACTATTATGTCAAAATAATATTAATCTATATTATTTATTTTCTGAGAATACATATTTTATGGGATTTGGTGCCTGACGGCGATGTATTCAAAGCATGTATTGACATAAATAACAAGGCAAATAAAAATGAGCTGAAAAATTAAATGAAACTAGAAGATATGCCTGCAAACATGATAAAGCGATATGATGAAGATATGGACAAAATATTACAAGACCAGGTTAACCTTTGGCTGCAAAAGCACAGTCAAAATTACAGGTAAAGAGATGCAAATTTATCTTGAGGTATTATTACTTCCAACCTTTTATTAATTGATCTCCTTTTTTATTTTAGGTTAGTTAGAATTGGAACAAAAGTAAAGCTATGTCAGATATACAAATTTAGATTGAGGTACAATTTAGTATTATAATATTTTTATAAAAATTATTTCTAACAAGTGTATTAATAACAAGTATTAATTAAGCAGTGGCGTGGATGCTCTCGAACAAGGACAACCCTACTTTTAAGAATAAAAAATGACATTGTTAAATATAATTAAAGAAAAGAGCCTACGCGTAGAAGAAAAAGGGAGAGACATAAATAGACGTGTAGTAGGAGACTTCTACACAATTGGTGAGACAGAGACATGTTGTGTTTAGGTATAATTTTATATTTTAAATTAGTTTTCTTCTTCGTATTTAATATTTTGTAATTTCTCAAAAAAATTAATATCTTTAAGGAATAACATATATTGTCAATAATTGTATTAAATGTAGATGTGCGTCTAGATGCACTCCACTTTTTGTTTTGTTAGTGAGTAGGTTAGAGGATCAATTAGAAATTTAATATATTAGAATATCTATCATTTACTTTGTCTATTCTCTCTTTCATTTATTAGAAAAGAATATTGCGTGGAGGACACGTATTCTATTATTTTTGGTATGTTGAAAGGGAAGATTTTTCAAAGGTAAGCACGTCTAACTTTTATCTATTTCATGTGTTTTGGAGTGTCTTGAACTGATTGGTATCATAATTTTTTGTTTCAAAGTAAGATTTCCCTTCACATCCCTCAACGCCTTTGTGTATAGTAAGGCTTGTTACAAAAAAGGTATAAATTTTTCGCATTGTATCATTTTTATGGGAATATCTAACGCATGACGCCAAGGAAGGAGAGTTATTATTGAATGATGAATTTTGAATATAGTTCATTGTTGCATGTTGATGAATGATGGATTTAGAATATAATTCATTGTTGCATGATGACAAAGAAATGGAAATATCTTATGCATGACGACATGTAAAGGGAAATATCTTACACATGATTTCTGTGTAACCCTTTATCCTATGGTCTGAGAAGTTATGTTATTTATATGTAACCCTTCATCCCATGGCTTCTTTTCATTATTTCTAATAATTTTCATAAGATTGTAATTTCACTATATAGGAGAATCTGAACTCAAGGTACACAAAAAATGTATATGTTGTTACAACAAATATATATCTTGTTTGTTATTAATTTAAATAATTGCAATAAAAATATATGTATATATATATATTATTTTATCATAATTATTTCATTTGATTTAATTTAATTCAGCTCATTTTTATTTGTTATAAATACATGCTTTGAATACTAAATGTATTCTCAAAATTAAATATAGATTAATATTATTTTCACATAATAGTAAATAAGACCAACTCGTAATGCACAATTATTTAATCAAATGAAATAGGTAAGCATATTATTTGAAACTTCATAGCGTTATATTCCTGAAAAATGTAACATTACAGTCAAAACCACCATAATTTTATTTTTCATTGCAATTATTTAAATTAATAACAAGGACAAGATATGCCTCATTTGTTGTAACAACATATGCGTCTTCACGTGTACCTTGAGTTCAGATTCTCCTATATAGTGAAATTACAATCTTATGCTTGTGAAAATTATTAGAAATAATGAAAATAAGCCATGGGATGAAGGGTTACATATAAATAACATAACTTCTCAGACCATAGGATAAAGGGTTACACAGAAATCATGTGTAAGATATTTCCCTTTACATGTCGTCATGCATAAGATATTTCCATTTCTTTGTCGTCATGCAACAATGAATTATATTCTAAATCCATCATTCATCGTCATGCAACAACGAATTATATTCAAAATCCATCATTCAATAATAACTCTCCTTCTTTGGCGTCATGCGTTGATATTCCCATAAAAATGATAAAACTGAAAAGTTTACACCATTTTTGTAACAGTTCTTACCATACACAAAGGCGTTGAGGGATGTGAAGGGAAATCTTACTTTGAAACAAAAAATTATGATACCAATCAGTTCAAGACACTCCAAAACACATGAAATAGATAAAAGTTAGACGTGCTTACCTTTGAAAAATCTTCCCTTTCAACATACCAAAAATAATAGAATACGTGTCCTCCACGCAATATTCTTTTCTAATAAATGAAAGAGAGAATAGACAAAGTAAATGATAGATATTCTAATATATTAAATTTCTAATTGATCCTCTAACCTACTCACTAACAAAACAAAAAGTGGAGTGCATCTAGACGCACATCTACATTTAATACAATTATTGACAATATATGTTATTCCTTAAAGATATTAAATTTTTTGAGAAATTACAAATATTAAATACGAAGAAGAAAACTAATTTAAAATATAAAATTATACCTAAACACAACATGTCTCTGTCTCACCAACTGTGTAGAAGTCTCCTACTACACGTCTATTTATGTCTCTCCCTTTTTCTTCTACGCGTAGGCTCTTTTCTTTAGTTATATTTAACAATGTCATTTTTTATTCTTAAAAGTAGGGTTGTCCTTGTTCGAGAGCATCCACGCCACTGCTTAATTAATACTTGTTATTAATACACTTGTTAGAAATAATTTTTATAAAAATATTATAATACTAAATTGTACCTCAATCTAAATTTGTATATATTACATAGGTTTACTTTTGTTCCAATTCTAACTAACCTAAAATGAAAAAGGAGATCAATTAATAAAAGGTTGGAAGTAATAATACCTCAAGATAAATTTGCATCTCTTTACCTGTAATTTTGACTGTGCTTTTGCAGCCAATGGTTAACCTGGTCTTGTAATATTTTGTCCATATCTTCATCATATCGCTTTATCATGTTTGCAGGCATATCTTCTAGTTTCATTTAATTTTTCAGCTCATTTTTATTTGCCTTGTTATTTATGTCAATACATGCTTTGAATACATCGCCGTCAGGCACCAAATCCCATAAAATATGTATTCTCAGAAAATAAATAAATATAGATTAATATTATTTTCACATAATAGTAAATTAGACCAACTCATAATGCACAATTATTTAATCAAATGAAATACATTCCCGGAAGCGTACATATTTGAAACTTCATAGCGTTATATTCCTGAAAAATGTAACATTACAGTCAAAACCACCATAATTTTATTTTTCATTGCAATTATTTAAATTAATAACAAGGACAAGATATGCCTCGTTTGTTGTAACAACATATGCGTCTTCACGTGTACCTTGAGTTCAGATTCTCCTATATAGTGAAATTACAATCTTATGCTTGTGAAAATTATTAGAAATAATGAAAATAAGCCATGGGATGAAGGGTTACATATAAATAACATAACTTCTCAGACCATAGGATAAAGGGTTACACACAGAAATCATGTGTAAGATATTTCCCTTTACATGTCGTCATGCATAAGATATTTCCATTTCTTTGTCGTCATGCAACAATGAATTATATTCTAAATCCATCATTCATCGTCATGCAACAACGAATTATATTCAAAATCCATCATTCAATAATAACTCTCCTTCCTTGGCGTCATGCGTTAGATATTCCCATAAAAATGATACAATCCGAAAAATTTACACCATTTTTGTAACATGCCTTACCATACACAAAGGCGTTGAGGGATGTGAAGGGAAATCTTACTTTGAAACAAAAAATTATGATACCAATCAGTTCAAGACACTCCAAAACACATGAAATAGATAAAAGTTAGACGTGCTTACCTTTGAAAAATCTTCCCTTTCAACATACCAAAAATAATAGAATACGTGTCCTCCACGCAATATTCTTTTCTAATAAATGAAAGAGAGAATAGACAAAGTAAATGATAGATATTCTAATATATTAAATTTCTAATTGATCCTCAAACCTACTCACTAACAAAACAAAAAGTGGAGTGCATCTAGACGCACATCTACATTTAATACAATTATTGACAATATATGTTATTCATTAAAGATATAAATTTTTTTGAGAAATTACAAATATTAAATACGAAGAAGAAAACTAATTTAAAATATAAAATTATACCTAAACACAACATGTCTCTGTCTCACCAATTGTGTAGAAGTCTCCTACTACACGTCTATTTATGTCTCTCCCTTTTTCTTCTACGCGTAAGCTCTTTTCTTTTGTTATATTTAACAATGTCATTTTTTATTCTTAAAAGTAGGGTTGTCCTTGTTCGAGAGCATCCACGCCACTGCTTAATTAATACTTGTTATTAATACACTTGTTAGAAATAATTTTTATAAAAATATTATAATACTAAATTGTACCTCAATCTAAATTTGTATATCTGACATAGCTTTACTTTTGTTCCAATTCTAACTAACCTAAAATAAAAAAGGAGATCAATTAATAAAAGGTTGGAAGTAATAATACCTCAAGATAAATTTGCATCTCTTTACCTGTAATTTTGACTGTGCTTTTGCAGCCAAAGGTTAACCTGGTCTTGCAATATTTTGTCCATATCTTCATCATATCGCTTTATCATGTTTGCAGGCATATCTTCTAGTTTCATTTAATTTTTCAGCTCATTTTTATTTGCCTTGTTATTTATGTCAATACATGCTTTGAATACATCGCCGTCAGGCACCAAATCCCATAAAATATGTATTCTCAGAAAATAAATAAATATAGATTAATATTATTTTCACATAATAGTAAATTAGACCAACTCATAATGCACAATTATTTAATCAAATGAAATACATTCCCGGAAGCGTACATATTTGAAACTTCATAGCGTTATATTCCTGAAAAATGTAACATTACAGTCAAAACCACCATAATTTTATTTTTCATTGCAATTATTTAAATTAATAACAAGGACAAGATATGCCTCATTTGTTGTAACAACATATGCGTCTTCACGTGTACCTTGAGTTCAGATTCTCCCATATAGTGAAATTACAATCTTTTGCTTGCGAAAATTATTAGAAATAATGAAAAGAAGCCATGGGATGAAGGGTTACATATAAATAACATAACTTCTCAGACCATAGGATAAAGGGTTACACAGAAATCATGTGTAAGATATTTCCCTTTACATGTCGTCATGCATAAGATATTTCCATTTCTTTGTCGTCATGCAACAACGAATTATATTCTAAATCCATCATTCATCGTCATGCAACAACAAATTATATTCAAAATCCATCATTCGATAATAACTCTCATTCCTTGGCGTCATGCGTTAGATATTCCCATAAAAATGATACAATCCGAAAAATTTACACCATTTTTGTAACATTCCTTACCATAGACAAAGTCGTTGAGGGATGTGAAGGGGAATCTTACTTTGAAACAAAAAATTATGATACCAATCAGTTCAAGACACTCCAAAACACATGAAATAGATAAAAGTTACACGTGCTTACCTTTAAAAAAAATCTTCCCTTTCAACATACCAAAAATAATAGAATACGTGTCCTCCACGCAATATTCTTTTCTAATAAATGAAAGAGAGAATAGACAAAGTAAATGATAGATATTCTAATATATTAAATTTCTAATTGATCCTCTAACCTACTCACTAACAAAACAAAAAGTGGAGTGCATCTAGACGCACATCTACATTTAATACAATTATTGACAATATATGTTATTCCTTAAAGATATTAAATTTTTTGAGAAATTACAAATATTAAATACGAAGAAGAAAACTAATTTAAAATATAAAATTATACCTAAACACAACATGTCTCTGTCTCACCAATTGTGTAGAAGTCTCCTACTACACGTCTATTTATGTCTCTCCCTTTTACTTCTACGCGTAGGCTTTTTTCTTTAGTTATATTTAACAATGTCATTTTTTATTCTTAAAAGTAGGGTTGTCCTTGTTCGAGAGCATCCACGCCACTGCTTAATTAATACTTGTTCTTAATACACTTGTTAGAAATAATTTTTATAAAAATATTTTAATACTAAATTGTACCGCAATATAAATTTGTATATCTGACATAGCTTTACTTTTTTTCCAATTCTAACTAACCTAAAATAAAAAAGGAGATCAATTAATAAAAGGTTGGAAGTAATAATACCTCAAGATAAATTTGCATATCTTTACCTGTAATTTTGATTGTGCTTTTGCAGCCAAAGGTTAACCTGGTCTTGCAATATTTTGTCCATATCTTCATCATATCGCTTTATCACGTTTGCAGGCATATCTTCTAGTTTCATTTAATTTTTCAGCTCATTTTTATTTGCCTTGTTATTTATGTCAATACATGCTTTGAATACATCGCCGTCAGGCACCAAATCCCATAAAATATGTATTCTCAGAAAATAAATAAATATAGATTAATATTATTTTCACATAATAGTAAATTAGACCAACTCATAATGCACAATTATTTAATCAAATGAAATACATTCCCGGAAGCGTACATATTTGAAACTTCATAGCGTTATATTCCTGAAAAATGTAACATTACAGTCAAAACCACCATTATTTTATTTTTCATTGCAATTATTTAAATTAATAACAAGGACAAGATATGCCTCATTTGTTGTAACAACATATGCATCTTCACGTGTACCTTGAGTTCAGATTCTCCTATATAGTGAAATTAAAATCTTATGCTTGTGAAAATTATTAGAAATAATGAAAATAAGCCATGGGATGAAGGGTTACATATAAATAACATAACTTCTCAGACCATAGGATAAAGGGTTACACAGAAATCATGTGTAAGATATTTCCCTTTACATGTCTTCATGCATAAGATATTTCCATTTCTTTGTCATCATGCAACAACGAATTATATTCTAAATCCATCATTCAATAATAACTCTCCTTCCTTGGCGTCATGCGTGAGATATTCCCATAAAAATGATACAATACGAAAAATTTACACCATTTTTGTAACATTCCTTACCATAGACAAAGTCGTTGAGGGATGTGAAGGGAAATCTTACTTTGAAACAAAAAATTATGATACCAATCAGTTCAAGACACTCCAAAACACATGAAATAGATAAAAGTTACACGTGCTTACCTTTGAAAAATCTTCCCTTTCAACATACCAAAAATAATAGAATACGTGTCCTCCACGCAATATTCTTTTCTAATAAATGAAAGAGAGAATAGACAAAGTAAATGATAGATATTCTAATATATTAAATTTCTAATTGATCCTCTAACCTACTCACTAACAAAAAAAAAGTGCAGTGCATCTAGACGCACATCTACATTTAATACAATTATTGACAATATATGTTATTCCTTAAAGATATTAAATTTTTTGAGAAATTACAAATATTAAATACGAAGAAGAAAACTAATTTAAAATATAAAATTATACCTAAACACAACATGTCTCTGTCTCACCAATTGTGTAGAAGTCTCCTACTACACGTCTATTTATGTCTCACCCTTTTACTTCTACGCGTAGGCTTTTTTCTTTAGTTATATTTAACAATGTCATTTTTTATTCTTAAAAGTAGGGTTGTCCTTGTTCGAGAGCATCCACGCCACTGCTTAATTAATACTTGTTCTTAATACACTTGTTAGAAATAATTTTTATAAAAATATTTTAATACTAAATTGTACCGCAATATAAATTTGTATATCTGACATAGCTTTACTTTTTTTCCAATTCTAACTAACCTAAAATAAAAAAGGAGATCAATTAATAAAAGGTTGGAAGTAATAATACCTCAAGATAAATTTGCATATCTTTACCTGTAATTTTGATTGTGCTTTTGCAGCCAAAGGTTAACCTGGTCTTGCAATATTTTGTCCATATCTTCATCATATCGCTTTATCACGTTTGCAGGCATATCTTCTAGTTTCATTTAATTTTTCAGCTCATTTTTATTTGCCTTGTTATTTATGTCAATACATGCTTTGAATACATCGCCGTCAGGCACCAAATCCCATAAAATATGTATTCTCAGAAAATAAATAAATATAGATTAATATTATTTTCACATAATAGTAAATTAGACCAACTCATAATGCACAATTATTTAATCAAATGAAATACATTCCCGGAAGCGTACATATTTGAAACTTCATAGCGTTATATTCCTGAAAAATGTAACATTACAGTCAAAACCACCATTATTTTATTTTTCATTGCAATTATTTAAATTAATAACAAGGACAAGATATGCCTCATTTGTTGTAACAACATATGCGTCTTCACGTGTACCTTGAGTTCAGATTCTCCTATATAGTGAAATTAAAATCTTATGCTTGTGAAAATTATTAGAAATAATGAAAATAAGCCATGGGATGAAGGGTTACATATAAATAACATAACTTCTCAGACCATAGGATAAAGGGTTACACAGAAATCATGTGTAAGATATTTCCCTTTACATGTCGTCATGCATAAGATATTTCCATTTCTTTTTCGTCATGCAACAACGAATTATATTCTACATCCATCATTCATCGTCATGCAACAACGAAGTATATTCAAAATCCATCATTCAATAATAACTCTCCTTCCTTGGCGTCATGCGTGAGATATTCCCATAAAAATGATACAATACGAAAAATTTACACCATTTTTGTAACATTCCTTACCATACACAAAGTCGTTGAGGGATGTGAAGGGAAATCTTACTTTGAAACAAAAAATTATGATACCAATCAGTTCAAGACACTCCAAAACACATGAAATAGATAAAAGTTACACGTGCTTACCTTTGAAAAATCTTCCCTTTCAACATACCAAAAATAATAGAATACGTGTCCTCCACGCAATATTCTTTTCTAATAAATGAAAGAGAGAATAGACAAAGTAAATGATAGATATTCTAATATATTAAATTTCTAATTGATCCTCTAACCTACTCACTAACAAAACAAAAAGTGGAGTGCATCTAGACGCACATCTACATTTAATACAATTATTGACAATATATGTTATTCCTATTACATATTAAATTTTTTGAGAAATTACAAATATTAAATACGAAGAAGAAAACTAATTTAAAATATAAAATTATACCTAAACACAACATGTCTCTGTCTCACCAATTGTGTAGAAGTCTCCTACTACACGTCTATTTATGTCTCTCCCTTTTACTTCTACGCGTAGGCTTTTTTCTTTAGTTATATTTAACAATGTCATTTTTTATTCTTAAAAGTAGGGTTGTCCTTGTTCGAGAGCATCCACGCCACTGCTTAATTAATACTTGTTATTAATACACTTGTTAGAAATAATTTTTATAAAAATATTTTAATACTAAATTGTACCGCAATATAAATTTGTATATCTGACATAGCTTTACTTTTTTTCCAATTCTAACTAACCTAAAATAAAAAAGGAGATCAATTAATAAAAGGTTGGAAGTAATAATACCTCAAGATAAATTTGCATCTCTTTACCTGTAATTTTGATTGTGCTTTTGCAGCCAAAGGTTAACCTGGTCTTGCAATATTTTGTCCATATCTTCATCATATCGCTTTATCACGTTTGCAGGCATATCTTCTAGTTTCATTTAATTTTTCAGCTCATTTTTATTTGCCTTGTTATTTATGTCAATACATGCTTTGAATACATCGCCGTCAGGCACCAAATCCCATAAAATATGTATTCTCAGAAAATAAATAAATATAGATTAATATTATTTTCACATAATAGTAAATTAGACCAACTCATAATGCACAATTATTTAATCAAATGAAATACATTCCCGGAAGCGTACATATTTGAAACTTCATAGCGTTATATTCCTGAAAAATGTAACATTACAGTCAAAACCACCATAATTTTATTTTTCATTGCAATTATTTAAATTAATAACAAGGACAAGATATGCCTCATTTGTTGTAACAACATATGCGTCTTCACGTGTACCTTGAGTTCAGATTCTCCTATATAGTGAAATTAAAATCTTATGCTTGTGAAAATTATTAGAAATAATGCAAATAAGCCATGGGATGAAGGGTTACATATAAATAACATAACTTCTCAGACCATAGGATAAAGGGTTACACAGAAATCATGTGTAAGATATTTCCCTTTACATGTCGTCATGCATAAGATATTTCCATTTCTTTGTCGTCATGCAACAACGAATTATATTCTAAATCCATCATTCATCGTCATGCAACAACAAATTATATTCAAAATCCATCATTCAATAATAACTCTCCTTCCTTGGCGTCATGCGTTAGATATTCCCATAAAAATGATACAATCCGAAAAATTTACACCATTTTTGTAACATTCCTTACCATAGACAAAGTCGTTGAGGGATGTGAAGGGAAATCTTACTTTGAAACAAAAAATTATGATACCAATCAGTTCAAGACACTCCAAAACACATGAAATAGATAAAAGTTACACGTGCTTACCTTTGAAAAATCTTCCCTTTCAACATACCAAAAATAATAGAATACGTGTCCTCCACGCAATATTCTTTTCTAATAAATGAAAGAGAGAATAGACAAAGTAAATGATAGATATTCTAATATATTAAATTTCTAATTGATCCTCTAACCTACTCACTAACAAAACAAAAAGTGGAGTGCATCTAGACGCACATCTACATTTAATACAATTATTGACAATATATGTTATTCCTTAAAGATATTAAATTTTTTGAGAAATTACAAATATTAAATACGAAGAAGAAAACTAATTTAAAATATAAAATTATACCTAAACACAACATGTCTCTGTCTCACCAATTGTGTAGAAGTCTCCTACTACACGTCTATTTATGTCTCTCCCTTTTACTTCTACGCGTAGGCTTTTTTCTTTAGTTATATTTAACAATGTCATTTTTTATTCTTAAAAGTAGGGTTGTCCTTGTTCGAGAGCATCCACGCCACTGCTTAATTAATACTTGTTCTTAATACACTTGTTAGAAATAATTTTTATAAAAATATTTTAATACTAAATTGTACCGCAATATAAATTTGTATATCTGACATAGCTTTACTTTTTTTCCAATTCTAACTAACCTAAAATAAAAAAGGAGATCAATTAATAAAAGGTTGGAAGTAATAATACCTCAAGATAAATTTGCATATCTTTACCTGTAATTTTGATTGTGCTTTTGCAGCCAAAGGTTAACCTGGTCTTGCAATATTTTGTCCATATCTTCATCATATCGCTTTATCACGTTTGCAGGCATATCTTCTAGTTTCATTTAATTTTTCAGCTCATTTTTATTTGCCTTGTTATTTATGTCAATACATGCTTTGAATACATCGCCGTCAGGCACCAAATCCCATAAAATATGTATTCTCAGAAAATAAATAAATATAGATTAATATTATTTTCACATAATAGTAAATTAGACCAACTCATAATGCACAATTATTTAATCAAATGAAATACATTCCCGGAAGCGTACATATTTGAAACTTCATAGCGTTATATTCCTGAAAAATGTAACATTACAGTCAAAACCACCATTATTTTATTTTTCATTGCAATTATTTAAATTAATAACAAGGACAAGATATGCCTCATTTGTTGTAACAACATATGCATCTTCACGTGTACCTTGAGTTCAGATTCTCCTATATAGTGAAATTAAAATCTTATGCTTGTGAAAATTATTAGAAATAATGAAAATAAGCCATGGGATGAAGGGTTACATATAAATAACATAACTTCTCAGACCATAGGATAAAGGGTTACACAGAAATCATGTGTAAGATATTTCCCTTTACATGTCTTCATGCATAAGATATTTCCATTTCTTTGTCATCATGCAACAACGAATTATATTCTAAATCCATCATTCAATAATAACTCTCCTTCCTTGGCGTCATGCGTGAGATATTCCCATAAAAATGATACAATACGAAAAATTTACACCATTTTTGTAACATTCCTTACCATAGACAAAGTCGTTGAGGGATGTGAAGGGGAATCTTACTTTGAAACAAAAAATTATGATACCAATCAGTTCACGACACTCGAAAACACATGAAATAGATAAAAGTTACACGTGCTTACCTTTGAAAAATCTTCCCTTTCAACATACCAAAAATAATAGAATACGTGTCCTCCACGCAATATTCTTTTCTAATAAATGAAAGAGAGAATAGACAAAGTAAATGATAGATATTCTAATATATTAAATTTCTAATTGATCCTCTAACCTACTCACTAAAAAAACAAAAAGTGCAGTGCATCTAGACGCACATCTACATTTAATACAATTATTGACAATATATGTTATTCCTTAAAGATATTAAATTTTTTGAGAAATTACAAATATTAAATACGAAGAAGAAAACTAATTTAAAATATAAAATTATACCTAAACACAACATGTCTCTGTCTCACCAATTGTGTAGAAGTCTCCTACTACACGTCTATTTATGTCTCTCCCTTTTACTTCTACGCGTAGACTTTTTTCTTTAGTTATATTTAACAATGTCATTTTTTTATTCTTAAAAGTAGGGTTGTCTTTGTTCGAGAGCATCCACGCCACTGCTTAATTAATACTTGTTCTTAATACACTTGTTAGAAATAATTTTTATAAAAATATTTTAATACTAAATTGTACCGCAATATAAATTTGTATATCTGACATAGCTTTACTTTTTTTCCAATTCTAACTAACCTAAAATAAAAAAGGAGATAAATTAATAAAAGGTTGGAAGTAATAATACCTCAAGATAAATTTGCATATCTTTACCTGTAATTTTGATTGTGCTTTTGCAGCCAAAGGATAACCTGGTCTTGCAATATTTTGTCCATATCTTCATCATATCGCTTTATCACGTTTGCAGGCATATCTTCTAGTTTGATTTAATTTTTCAGCTCATTTTTATTTGCCTTGTTATTTATGTCAATACATGCTTTGAATACATCGCCGTCAGGCACCAAATCCCATAAAATATGTATTCTCAGAAAATAAATAAATATAGATTAATATTATTTTCACATAATAGTAAATTAGACCAACTCATAATGCACAATTATTTAATCAAATGAAATACATTCCCGGAAGCGTACATATTTGAAACTTCATAGCGTTATATTCCTGAAAAATGTAACATTACAGTCAAAACCACCATTATTTTATTTTTCATTGCAATTATTTAAATTAATAACAAGGACAAGATATGCCTCATTTGTTGTAACAACATATGCGTCTTCACGTGTACCTTGAGTTCAGATTCTCCTATATAGTGAAATTAAAATCTTATGCTTGTGAAAATTATTAGAAATAATGAAAATAAGCCATGGGATGAAGGGTTACATATAAATAACATAACTTCTCAGACCATAGGATAAAGGGTTACACAGAAATCATGTGTAAGATATTTCCCTTTACATGTCTTCATGCATAAGATATTTCCATTTCTTTGTCATCATGCAACAACGAATTATATTCTAAATCCATCATTCAATAATAACTCTCCTTCCTTGGCGTCATGCGTGAGATATTCCCATAAAAATGATACAATACGAAAAATTTACACCATTTTTGTAACAGGCCTTACCATACACAAAGGCGATGAGGGATGTGAAGGGAAATCTTACTTTGTAACAAAAAATTATGATACCAATCAGTTCAAGACACTCCAAAACACATGAAATACATAAAAGTTAGACGTGCTTACCTTTGAAAAATCTTCCCTTTCAACATACCAAAAATAATAGAATACGTGTCCTCCACGCAATATTCTTTCCTAATAAATGAAAGAGAGCATAGACAAAGTAAATGATAGATATTCTAATATATTAAAATTCTAACTGATCCTCTAACCTACTCACTAACAAAACAAAAAGTGGAGTGCATCTAGACGCACATCTACATTTAATACAATTATTGACAATATATGTTATTCCTTAAAGATATTAAATTTTTTGAGAAATTACAAATATTAAATACGAAGAAGAAAACTAATTTAAAATATAAAATTATACCTGAACACAACATGTCTCTGTCTCACCAATTGTGCAGAAGTCTCCTACTCCACGTCCATTTATGTCTCTCCCTTTTTCTCCTACGCGTGGACTCTTTTATTTAATTATATTTAACAATGTCATTTTTTATTCTTGAAAGTAGGGTTGTCCTTGTTTGGGAACATCCATGCCTCTGCTTAATTAATACTTGTTATTAATACACTTGTTAGAAATAATTTTTATAAAAATATTATAATACTAAATTGTACCTCAATCTAAATTTGTATATATTACATAGCTTTACTTTGGTTCCAATTCTAACTAACCTAAAATGAAAAAGGAGATCAATTAATAAAAGGTTGGAAGTAATAATACCTCAAGATAAATTTGCATCTCTTTACCTGTAATTTTGACTGTGCTTTTGCAGCCAATGGTTAACCTGGTCTTGTAATATTTTATCCATATCTTCATCATATCCCTTTATCATGTTTGCAGGCATATCTTCTAGTTTCATTTAATTTTTCAGCTCATTTTTATTTGCCTTGTTATATATGTCAATACATGCTTTGAATCCATCGCCGTCAGGCACCAAATCCCATAAAATATGTATTCTCAGAAAATAAATAAATATAGATTAATATTATTTTGACATAATAGTAAATTAGACCAACTCATAATGCACAATTATTTAATCAAATGAAATACATTCCCGGAAGCGTACATATTTGAAACTTCATAGCGTTATATTCCTGAAAAATGTAACATTACAGTCAAAACCACCATAATTTTATTTTTCACTGCAATTATTTAAATTAATAACAAGGAAAACATATGCCTCGTTTGTTGTAACAACATATGCGTCTTCACGTGTACCTTGAGTGTAGATTCTCCTATATAGTGAAATTACAATCTTATGCTTGTGAAAATTATTAGAAATAATGAAAATAAGCCATGGGATGAAGGGTTACATATAAATAACATAAATTCTCAGACCATAGGATAAAGGGTTACACAGAAATCATGTGTAAGATATTTTCCTTTACATGTCGTCATGCATAAGATATTTCCATTTCTTTGTCGTCATGCAACAATGAAATATATTCTAAATCCATCATTCATCGTCATGCAACAATGAATTATATTCAAAATTCATCATTCAATAATAATTCTTCTTCTTTGGCGTCATGCGTTAGATATTCCCAAAAAAAGGATACAAACTGAAAAATTTACACCATTTTTGTATCATGCCTTACCATACACAAAGGCGTTGAGGGATGTGAAGGGAAATCTTACTTTGAAACAAAAAAATATGATACCAATTAGTTTAAGACATTCCAAAACACATGAAATAGATAAAAGTTAGACGTGCTTACCTTTGAAAAATCTCCCCTTTCAAAATACCAAAAATAATAGAATACGTATCCTCCACGCAATATTCTTTTTTAATAAATGAAAGAGAGAATAGACAAAGTAAATGATAGATATTCTAATATATTAAATTTCTAATTGATCCTCTAACCTACTCACTAAGCACATCTACATTTAATACAATTATTGACAATATATATTATGCAACACACAACACAACTATATATACATTATCAGAGTTCCCTAACAAAACTGCTCTGATACCATAAAATGTAATAGCCCGTTGTACACCGGTATTGTTAACATTAATTATGATATTAAGCGCAGTTACAATCACAGCAATTCATTTATAAAAATGCGAATAAACTTTTTTCGATTATTACGCGAGTATTTAAAACGTAAAAAGCGTAATAATTAAAAGCTGTGACCGTAACCGTAAACTCTTGCGGAAGATTTATTTAAACTATTTGTATAACTTACTTTACTTATTATAAGTTACTAAGGGGTTCCCATAAACCCACTTTACTTTTTTACCTATTCGGACATATTTCACTCTTAATTTTTCTGCGACCACACCGCTCGCAACCAAACCTTCTTCTGGGATTATATCTTTGTCTTACTTAATTACCTTTTTAGCAAGCTATCATACGCTCAATTCGGAGCTCATTTGCTCCGGTTATCGCCGTTTGAAGTTGGATAAGCAATTAACCAAACAACCCCAAAAAAATAGCTCCAAACCACTCACATTACTCGAATTACTGCACTCAAACCACTCATCCATTTGCTCTCAAATTTTTATCCTACAAACTAGACATCTCATACTTCATTTTGATATATCACACGCTTAATTTGACTGAGAAACGAAGCGGGAATTACTTTCCCAAATCCGGTCCAGAATCTGCCTCAGGTGCAGGGGCACATGAGAAGTCCGTGTTTCTCTATTTTCTTTCAGGCCGAAGATCAACCCAGAATTTCCTCAAATTTTGACAAAAGGTAGAGGACATCTCAACCTTCAAAATGGCGTATGGAACTTCCCTATTGGACCTCTGTGGAGGGAGATATGCTCTCCCGAAGTTCGCCTAAAATCTGCCAATTCTACAGAAATTTCGCCAGAGTTTCCTTTGTTTTTCCAATAATCCCAAAATTGTAAACGATCATTTAAACCTCAAATGTACCTAATAAACACATGATAATACAGTAATAATCCAATGGGTGGCACACACAACGACCAACAACGCCTTGGGGCACTTACAACCCAATCCAGTTTATAGTTATTACACAGTTTATACAATAGAGCTCCCATTATATTTCTTACTTGTTTCAATCACATAGGTCCCATTCACGTGTAGTTTCACAATATAATCATGTAATCATAACTCTAACATAGGCCTAAAATCCTTCCATTTTTTTACATCATGCCTCTCTTACATTTACAACATACACTTAAATATTACAACTTACGACTTTAACTTCAAATTGCCTTTTACAATATTACAACACCAATTACAAATTTAGACATAAATATAAATGATACAAACTGCTAGACCTAGGCATGCCAACATGAACAATATGCCAAATACTGAAAATGTTCCTCTATCACCCTGCGGGCCTCTTGCCCGCTGCTCCAACGCTACAGGTACATCCTGAAATAAATGCCCCGAGACGGGGTGAGATATACGAATATATCTCAGTAACCAAGAGGTTCTGGAGAAAACTCCACCCAATGGTTCACTTCGATGCATATCAATAGAATAAAACAACCACTTTGAAAAAAGGATATAGCAAGGGATTTAGAGAAATGGGGAATATAAAGAAACAACTACGACGATACGGGATGGTAACCCCAATTCCACGTACGCCCTGGGCATATATAAGCCTATGGGTATCATCCAAGGTGTGTTCGCAGAAACCACAACCATGATGCCCAAACCAACCAAAACACCAAAGACATTCCTAGTGTGCTCCTACCCGGATCACACACCATGACACGCAGTCAACTGGAACTCCCTCCTGGAGACCTATCCAGCGGAAGTCCGAAAATGCCCGAAGGCTAATAAAACTGTCTACTGGCCAGAGACTCGGTACTGCAGTACCCATAGCAATAATGCATGCATGCTCATGTGTTCTATACTATTCATACACACTTCCTACCATTGCCATCAACTGGAAAGGTGGAACAGAAAAGGGGAACAAGCCCCAGTACCAAGAGGTTACCTTAATTCGTTCCTTCACTTAGCTCCGCAGCAGCTTAAGTTCCAAGTCTGCTACTCAACAGAACGCATACACATAGGACGTTCCCACTTACTCAAAGTTCACAAAATGCATGCCAATTCTCAATTTCACATGCATAATACAATCACTTACCTCAATCCACTTGGTCCAAGACCAAGGGTAACTCCCAGATTCAAGTTTCAGGATTCTAGTCAACGTACGGCAACCTATACAATTACGTACATCCATCAGTACCCGTCAAATATCATCAAAACGCAAAATCACAAAATCACCTCACCCACACTTGGTAGGTTCGGCCATCCTAGGCTTATTTCCACTTTTATTTTTCTAAATTTCCTTTCTCATTTTATTATGCTTCCTTAGGTTGCTTAGAGGCTAGTTCAATCGTCATTTTTCTTTTTTACGACATTTACGCATCGTTTTGCGAAATATTTCACTCTAGGTTCTTTATGCCAACTAAGCCACTTATTATTTTTGCATTGATTCTTCTACTTGTCAATCACCACACAACCCATCTAATTACCTTTTTAACACATAATTCATCACTCAAACAATTTCCAACAACATCAATTCCTTAATTTTCCTTTAAAGGCCAAGTTGTAACCTAGGGCAATTCTAGGATTTCCATTCACTTTTAATCACTCCACACCTCACACAACCACATTATATCATCATATAATCATACAACAACTCATTAATTAATTCCCAACAAAATTCCAAAACACAAAGTCATGACATTCCTCAAAATTTCTAAGTTAAATTTTCATAATTTTTATAACACCTCACAATTTTAAATCAAGTAATTAAAATATTAAGTGAGCAATCAAGTGATGAATTAGTGAAAATCCTAAAGATTAGGCCAAAATACAAAGAAAGGGCAAAACGGTAATTAGCCAACACGCAACCCTAGGAAGATAAAAATTGAGTAGAAGGTCTCAGATGGTAAAAATAACCCTGGAAATGGGTTCAGAATGAAAAATTGAGTGGTTAGGCAAGTTTCAGAAAAATCAGTGAATAGTGTTTTTCGCGGGTAAAAATACTGCGTTACGATTGCACCGTAAAACGTGCCAGTTGAATTTTGAGCTCTAGGTTTCAAATATGAGTTAAAAATGGTCTAATGAGTTAGGAAATATGATTTCTTATAATATTCGATGAAATTAAGACAGTTTGGGGAAGCGTGCCAATGGCGCGCGTAATAGCTTAAAACAGTGTTTTCTCCGAACGAATGGAGGACTCTTAATTCATCTGATCAAGCCTAATTAAAGGGGAATAGTTAATGTTAAAAATTTGAGTTTCTAAATAGGTTGTGAATTTACGGACGTTTAGTGGAATCGGAGGAAAATTCGGATTAGTTTTAAATCGCGTGAGGTGGCGGTGGGACCCACCCCACTTAAGTGACTTAAGCCACATGTGCTTGGCACTATTCATGCATCACTTTCCTCCCTTCTTCTTCATGAAACCCGCAGCCCCCTCCCCCAAAAACCCCATTTGCATTCAAATTTTCTTTTCACCATAACTTGATCATTTCTTAACCAAATCAAGTGATTTTTGTGTTGAAATTTGTTGGAAACAATCTTCTAAACACATTGGTACCACTCTTGAGCCTTGAAACCGTGTATTTGGGGAGATATTGGCCATTTACAGCCACGAAATTTTGGAGAAAAAATGGTTGTCCATGGAGCTTTTTGATCTTCCATTGCTTGGAGGAGTCTTGGGTTAGCTTCTAGCCTTTGTTGTGAGTATGTTTCCATCCCATTTACATGGTTTAATTGTGATTGAATTTTTGGAAACCTAAAGCTTGATTTGATGATGTGTTGTGTTAGAGAGCTCAATTTGAAAATGTGTATTAGATGATAATGTGTTAGAATGATGTATTAAAGCTAGAAATGCGATGAAATTTATTGGTGAAAATTGATGAATTTAACTTAGAAAAATTTGATGATCATGATTTTGGACTTGTGAATTTTGGTGTTGAGACTTGTTTGATGAATTGTGGCATGATGGTATGATGATATAATAGGTTGTGTGAAGGTTGGAGTGATTAAAATTGAATGGAAATTTTTTGGAATGTCATAGGGCAAGATTCGAACCTTTGAGGAAAAATGAGTGAATTGATGATGAAAAATGATTTGGATGATGATTTGTGTAGTTATATAGTGCTTAGATGGGTTGTGTTGTGATTGGCAAGTGTTAGAATCAATGGAAAAATAATAAGTGGTTTAGTTGGCATAAATGAACCTAGAGCGAAATATTTAGCGAAACGATGCTTAAAAGACGTAAAACGGCGAAACGACAGTTGAAATGGCCTTATGGCAACCCAAGGATGGGTACTAAAATGAGAAAGAAAATTTAGAAAAATAAATCCCCAATTAACACCTATATGGCCGAACCTCCAAGGGAAAAAGGGGGGATTTTGCGATTTTCGCGTTTTGATGGAATTCGACGCGAAAATGACGAACCGGCACTTGAACTGGCCTATTGACAACCTAATGAGACGTAACAAAATGAGAAAGAAAATTTAGAAAAATAAATCTCAAATTTACACTACAATGGCCGAACCATCAAGGGAGGATGGGGAGGATTTTTGTGATTTTGCATTTTGATGCTATTTGACGCGTACTGATGGATGTACGTAATTGTATAGGTTGTCGTACGTTGACTTGAATCCTGAATCTTGATTCAGTGAGTTGCCATCGGTCTTGGACCAAGTGGATTGAGGTAAGTAATTGGTTCAATGCATGTGTAATTGTAAAGTAGCATGTATTGTTTGAATTGTGAGTGATTAGGAATGTCCTCTGTGTAGGCATTCTGCTGTGTACCAAGTTGAGGGATAAGCTGCTGCGGAGCTTGTGGAAACAATATTCCAGGTAACCTCTTGGTACTGGGGCTTGTTCCCCTTTTCTGTTCCACCTTGCCAGTTGATGGCAACGGTAGGAAGTGTGTATGAATAGTATAGAACACATGAGCATGCATGCATTATTGCTATGGGTACTGCAGTACCGAGTCTCTGGCCAGTAGACAGTTTTATTAGCCTTCGGGCATTTTCGGACTTCCGCTGGATAGGTCTCCAGGAGGGAGTTCCAGTTGACTGCGGTCATGGTGTGTGATCCGGGTAGGAGCACACTAGGAATGTCTTTGGCGTTTTGGTTGGTTTGGGCATCATGGTTGTGGTTTCTGTGAACACACCTTGGATGATACCCATAGGCTTATATATGCCGAGGGCGTACGTGGAATTGGGGTTACCATCCCGTATCGTCGTATTTTGTTTTCTTTATATTCCCCATTCTCTAAATCCCTTGCTATATCCCGTTTTCAAAGTGGTTGTTGTATTCTATTGATATGCATCGAAGTGAACCATTGGGTGGAGTTTTCTCCAGAACCTCTTGGTTACTGAGATATATTCGTATATCTCACCCCGTCTCGGGGCATTTATTTCAGGAGGTAGCAGTGGAGCAGGAGCCTCGGGCAAGAGGCCCGCAGAGTGAGCGGTGGAGCGCTTCTTATTTTGCATTTTGTTGGCCGTGTGGCCTAGGCTAGACTTAGGGCATGAACATGTCATTTGTATTTATTAGTAGCTTCATTAGCATCTTGTTCATGCCATTTTTCCTAAGTCTAGTAGTGATGTATTTGGTTATGTTGTCTTTTAAATTAAGTTGAAATTTTAGAAGAATGTAATTTGAAGTTTTAGTTTCAAGTTGTAATTTGTAAAGCCATATTGTAATAGTATTGATGCATGTCTAATTATGATGGAAGGGCCTTAGGCCTATTTTAGGTTATGATAATATGTATGATGGAAATATGCATGAAAAAGGTGTTAGTGATTGCAACTACTTAAGAATGATTAATATGGACTCTATGTTTAATAACTATAAACTGGATTGGGTTGTAAGTGCCCCAAGGCGTTGTTGGTCCTTGTGTGTGCCACCCATTGGATTATTACTGTATTATCATGTGTTTATTAGGTACATTTGAGGTTTAAATGATCTTTTACAAATTTGGGATTATTGGAAAAACAAAGGAAACTCTGGCGAATTTTCTGTAGAATTGGCAGATTTTAGGCGAACTTCGGGAGAGCATATCTCCCTCCATAGAGGTCCCCTAGGGACGTGCCATACGCCATTTTGAAGTTTGAGATGTCCTCTACCTTGTGTCAAAATTTGAGGAAATTCTGGGTTGATCTTCGGCCTGAAAAAAATAGAGAAACACGGACTGCCCATGTGCCCCTGCACCTGAGGCAGATTCTGGACCGGATTTGGGAAATTAATTCCCGCTTCATTTCTCAGTAAAATTAAGCGTGTGATATATCAAAATGAATTTTGAGATGTCTAGTTTGTAGGATAAAAATTTGAGAGCAAATGGTTGAGTGGATTGAGTGCAGTAATTCGAGCAATGTGAGTGGTTTGGAGCTGTTTTTGGGGTTGTTTGGGCTAATTGCTTATCCAACTTCAAACGGCGATAACCGGAGCAAATGAGCTCCGAATTGAGCGTATGATAGCTTGTTAAAAAGGGAATTAAGTAATACAAAAATATATCTGAGAAGAAGGGTTGGTTGCGATCGGTTTGGTCGCAGAAAAATTTAGAGTGAAACATGTTCGAATTGGTAAAAACGTAAAGTTGGAAATAGGCTAAGTGAGTTTATGGGAACTCCTTAGTAACTCATAATAAATGATGTAAGTTATAAAAATAGTTGAAATAAGTCTTCCGCAAGAGTTTACGGTTACGGTCACAGCTTTTAATTATTACGCTTTTTTATGATTTAAATGCTCGCGTAATAGTCGGAAAAAATTTATTCTCGTTTTTTTAAATGAACTGCTGTGATTGTAACTGCGCTTAATATCATAATTAATGTTAACAATACCGGTACGTAACGGGCTGTTACATTTTATGGTATCAGAGCAGTTTTGTTAGGGAACTCTGATAATGAATATATAGTTGTGTTGTGTGTTGCATAGTTGTATGTAGATTCTTATCGATTACTGCATATGTGATTCCTTAGTGTGGGTCTGATCAACCCATTCCTTTGTGTTACATGCGTAGTCATCGTAAGAAGCCTGCGTGGCAACCTTGGAACACCAAATGTAAGTCCTTAGCCTGATGTTGTGGATGCAGTGTTGACTGCTCCATGGACAAGAGATGGCAGTAAGTAAAATATGAATATTATAGGACTTATGGGAAACAGACTTAAATGTTTCGTCTGACCTTGTAGATGAAATTTATAATGCTGGATTATAAGTGAAAGTTGTAAACAAATCTATGATATGTACGGTATTGCATGGATGAACCTTGTAGTACCATGAATAATAAAGATATATAATTGAGATGAGTCCATAGTATGGAAATGGTATGGGTAAAGCTTCCAAGTATGTGTGTAGTATAGTGTGTACAATGGACTTGGTGAATAGACTTCATCAAGGTGAAAGGTTTAGAACCTGTTGGATTATTGAAAATGGTGAACAGATATGCTTAGGCACGAGTTTGAATATTTTATGTTGACTAGAAGTTATAAGTCCTTGATGGATGATGTACACTTAAACAAAGTGAGATGGTTCATGCAGAGAAATAAATAGAATAATTGATGATTAATCCTATGGGATTTGACCACTTGAAATTATAATGTTGGTCAATTGATAAATTGAGATGTATCGAAATATGGGATTTAAATCCATAAGGAGGTAGTATTGATTAAGCATAGGGGAGATGAATTAATTATGTATTATATGTATAAGGAAGAAGTTGATAGAATCGCCATGGATGGCATTGAACAAGGTTCATTGAGAGTATGATTGTCCGTAACGGAATATGGTCTAGCTTGACAGACATGCCATAAAGGAAACAAATGTGATTATATGTGTGCGTTAATGTGTGGAATTCTCCTTGGAAATGGCTACTTTGTAGAGGTTCAGGTGTTATGAAGCATAAGAGGATTGATCCATGATGGAGGTCTCATGGAGATCTCAAAGAATGAATATCGTAAATTGAAATGGCCTAATTACTAGTGGATGTTGTAATGCATTGTGAATAATACCTAATGGCCTGATGGCCAGTATACCTACTCTGATAAATAAACGGATGATGATCCAGTGATGGCCTAAGTGCCAGTATACATATATATGTATGTACACCTTGTGATGGCCTGAGCGCCTAATTATCCGTGTTGAGGTAAATTATTAAATTTTTTGTAAAAGGACAATGAGGCCGAATGAAATCCCCGATGATGGGAAGTATCTGAAGAGATTGTATGATTAGAGAATGAGCTAATGTACAACCTGATGGGAAATCATGTGATTAGTGTATGAACTAAGTTACAATAAAGTGTGGAATTATGTGTTTAGCAAAAGAGCTAATGTGTAATGTCAAAACAAAAATGATAAGATTAGTTAATGAGTTGAGGTATAAGTGTTAGTGCAAGGATTGATATAATTTTCCAGTGCACGGATTGAGGTGAAATTAGTCTTTTGTGATAGGACGAATATGTTTAGAAGATCCCTGTGTGATGGGAAGTATATGTGAGATGTGTACAGAACTTTGAGAAAATTCTTGATTCACGGAATAGAGATTATGTTATGAACTATGCCAAGTGAATAGTCAAAGTAAAAGAGAAAACAATCTGTGAGAAGAATAAGCAAGGAAGAGATAATGGACTATGGATTTGAACAATAACATGACAGAAGGAACTATTGAGAGTTAAGAAATGTGTATGAAATTACGAAGAGAATGTGAATTATTATAATAGTGACTTACATGTAAACTATCAGTGAGAAGAATGAAATGAGAGAGTAAAATGAATTGACTTATATATATAACAGGTGTATATTATACCATTATTACTATGGTTATGGGGATAGCCCCATGTGAATATACCAAAGATATTTTGCTGTTATATACAGAGTGATACAGACACCAAATGGACTGGGTCCATGTGTGATCTGGAGTGTACGGAGTACCAGTTTTGCCGTTATATACGGATATGTTATAAGTATGAACTCCCCTGTGTACTGGGTACACGTTTGCTGTTGTATACAGATGTGATGTAAATATGAACTCCTCTATGCACTAGGTGCACGTTATGAGACTTGATATTACCATCTCTGTGCGGCTTATGTGCCCGAAGTGTGTAGCCATCTCCGTGCGGATTATGTTCCCGGAGACTATTATTATGTTATACGAGTAATATGAGATGAGGAAGTATCCCGCAGTGATGAGACTGCTATTATAGTTGAATTGATCTACATAAGTGCACAAATAAGAAACGTTGGGAATACTAATAGAACACAGTCAGCAGGTGGTAGGTTATCATTACTGCATGGATTATATGGGTGGATTCTCTGATCGGTGGGTCATTACATCTGGGGCCCTGAGGACAGCAAGAGCTCGAGCGGTTAAAACCTGTGAATGTTGTTACCCACTGTATTGAGAGAGTTCTTCCATGTGATTAACGCAAAATATGAGGTCAGATGTTTGTAAATGAACAAAATATGTCAGATTTGGATATAAGAGGTGAGGTATAGTGGGAAAAATTTTTTGTAGTGTGATAGTAAAGCACTATTGTGGGCGTAAAGTAAGTTCGATGAAATAATATCGGCTCCAAGTGAGTTGGTAAGTTTGTTGGAATCCTTGCCTTATGATAAAAGAGATAACAATGTGATTTAATGTTGAAAGATGGAGTAAGTATCCTTCTAGGAAGACTGGCGATGATCAAGAGTTCAGGTTAAAGGAGTGTTATATATAATCGCATATGCCACTTATGGTGGAAAGTGTGTGGAAAATGCACAATGTTGATGTTGTTTTGGTTAAGTATTAATGAGGTATAGCTGAGTGCTGTGGTAGCTTTGAATATTCCGAGAGACTGATATACCAACCGATGGTAAATTGTATAAGTAGTGGCAAGGATGGATTTAGTTTTATGTGACTTGATAATGAAGTTTCAAAGATTCCTATAGGATGAGACTTGTATGTGAGAGACATGACATTTTTAGTGGTCCCTCAGTTAATAGGGAAATGGGTGTTGAAAAAGGATTCGTCCCAAGGTATTTGGTGAAAGTTGGTAAAACTGTAAGGTGATATTATATTGAATTTGTCATCCAGGATTAAATGACGAGGATTACGAAGAAGTAGTATAAATAAGTGGAACAAATGGTTAAGTTGCAACACCGGAGTGGAATGAAAGCTGAAAATAGTTAGTGGGAGAAAATATTAAGCATGAGGCCTTCATGTGGAGGTCATTAATGAGTGTTGTGTTTAGACTGTGAGAGGTCTAAGTATGGAGTTGAGCTGGTTGAGTTGGTAAAGTTGAGATGGTTAGGCTAATAAAGAGTTTAACAATGAGTGTAAATTATGAATATGAATTTGTAGGTGGAAAAATTTCATGAGTATTTGTGGTCGAAAGGCCTTATAGGGCTAATCGAAAATATAAACTAGTATGAGTATTGCTAGTTTCGTATCACAAAGAGAAAGATATAGTTGTGAGTACCTAAAAAGAGGTGAAGACACGTGACAAGGAAAAATAAAGTATATGAGTATAGAATTTAATGTGAGTCGTAATTGTAGGACACGACAAAGTGCCTTTGAAACTAGAAAGTATGTGCTTGGGTGAAAGCCAAGAAAACAACGAAATGATAAGAGTAGTAACAGAAATGGAAAGAAATGGTTGTTGGGGTATTGTCAAAATAGTGAGGACATCGAAAAGAGTTAAGTACTAAAGAACGTGTGAGTTGGAAATACTCCAGGAATAACTAGTGAATGTGCATGAAAGCGATTAGATGCTTTTGAGAACGACCATTGGTCAGAAAGATGGATAAAGATGAGAATGAGGTAAATTGATACCGACAAATCCGTAATATTGTTATATTATTACCTACAAATCAGCGAAAGGGTAACGGGAGACCAGAGAAAGTGTAAAGTATTGTGAATTAAAAGGTCACAGAACCATGAGAGACAAGTGATTGTGAAGGATCAAAGGATAATAAGTATCATAAAAAGGAGATCATGCTTGTGATAAAAGTAATGTGGTAAAGGAACACACTTGAGGATGCTACTTGGGAGCGGGAGGATGAGATTCTCCGACTGTGTCCTGAGTTAGCGGATGAGTATGATTTAATTTTGCGGACAAAATTCTAAAAAGTTGGGGTGAATATAACACCTCACAATTTTAAATCAAGTAATTAAAATATTAAGTGAGCAATCAAGTGATGAATTAGTGAAAATCCTAAAGATTAGGCCAAAATACAAAGAAAGGGCAAAACGGTAATTAGCCAACACGCAACCCTAGGAAGATAAAAATTGAGTAGAAGGTCTCAGATGGTAAAAATAACCCTGGAAATGGGTTCAGAACGAAAAATTGAGTGGATAGGCAAGTTTCAGAAAAATCAGTGAATAGTGTTTTTCGCGGGTAAAAATACCGCGTTACGATTGCACCGTAAAATGTGCCAGTGGAATTTTGAGCTCTAGGTTTCAAATATGAGTTAAAAATGGTCTAATGAGTTAGGAAATATGATTTCTTATGATATTCGATGAAATTAAGACAGTTTGGGGAAGCGTGCCAATGGCGCGCGTAATAGCTTAAAACAGTGTTTTCTCCGAACGAATGGAGGACTCTTAATTCATCTGGTCAAGCCTAATTAAAGGGGAATAGTTAATGTTAAAAATTTGAGTTTCTAAATAGGTTGTGAATTTACGGACGTTTAGTGGAATCGGAGGAAAATTCGGATTAGTTTTAAATCGCGTGAGGTGGCGGTGGGACCCACCCCACTTAAGTGACTTAAGCCACATGTGCTTGGCACTATTCATGCATCACTTTCCTCCCTTCTTCTTCATGAAACCCGCAGCCCCCTCCCCCAAAAACCCCATTTGCATTCAAATTTTCTCTTCACCATAACTTGATCATTTCTTAACCAAATCAAGTGATTTTTGTGTTGAAATTTGTTGGAAACAACCTTCTAAACACATTGGTACCACTCTTGAGCCTTGAAACCGTGTATTTGGGGAGATATTGGCCATTTACAGCCACGAAATTTTGGAGAAAAAATGGTTGTCCATGGAGCTTTTTGATCTTCCATTGCTTGGAGGAGTCTTGGGTTAGCTTCTAGCCTTTGTTGTGAGTATGTTTCCATCCCATTTACATGGTTTAATTGTGATTGAATTTTTGGAAACCTAAAGCTTGATTTGATGATGTGTTGTGTTAGAGAGCTCAATTTGAAAATGTGTATTAGATGATAATGTGTTAGAATGATGTATTAAAGCTAGAAATGCGATGAAATTTATTGGTGAAAATTGATGAATTTAACTTAGAAAAATTTGATGATCATGATTTTGGACTTGTGAATTTTGGTGTTGAGACTTGTTTGATGAATTGTGGCATGATGGTATGATGATATAATAGGTTGTGTGAAGGTTGGAGTGATTAAAATTGAATGGAAATTCTTTGGAATGTCATAGGGCAAGATTCGAACCTTTGAGGAAAAATGAGTGAATTGATGATGAAAAATGATTTGGATGATGATTTGTGTAGTTATATAGTGCTTAGATGGGTTGTGTTGTGATTGGCAAGTGTTAGAATCAATGGAAAAATAATAAGTGGTTTAGTTGGCATAAATGAACCTAGAGCGAAATATTTAGCGAAACGATGCTTAAAAGACGTAAAACGGCGAAACGACAGTTGAAATGGCCTTATGGCAACCCAAGGATGGGTACTAAAATGAGAAAGAAAATTTAGAAAAATAAATCCCCAATTAACACCTATATGGCCGAACCTCCAAGGGAAAAAGGGGGGATTTTGCGATTTTCGCGTTTTGATGGAATTCGACGCGAAAATGACGAACCGGCACTTGAACTGGCCTATTGACAACCTAATGAGACGTAACAAAATGAGAAAGAAAATTTAGAAAAATAAATCTCAAATTTACACTACAATGGCCGAACCATCAAGGGAGGATGGGGAGGATTTTTGTGATTTTGCATTTTGATGCTATTTGACGCGTACTGATGGATGTACGTAATTGTATAGGTTGTCGTACGTTGACTTGAATCCTGAACTTGATTCAGTGAGTTGCCATCGGTCTTGGACCAAGTGGATTGAGGTAAGTAATTGGTTCAATGCATGTGTAATTGTAAAGTAGCATGTATTGTTTGAATTGTGAGTGATTAGGAATGTCCTCTGTGTAGGCATTCTGCTGTGTACCAAGTTGAGGGATAAGCTGCTGCGGAGCTTGTGGAAACAATATTCCAGGTAACCTCTTGGTACTGGGGCTTGTTCCCCTTTTCTGTTCCACCTTGCCAGTTGATGGCAACGGTAGGAAGTGTGTATGAATAGTATAGAACACATGAGCATGCATGCATTATTGCTATGGGTACTGCGGTACCGAGTCTCTGGCCAGTAGACAGTTTTATTGCCTTCGGGCATTTTCGGACTTCCGCTGGATAGGTCTCCAGGAGGGAGTTCCAGTTGACTGCGGTCATGGTGTGTGATCCGGGTAGGAGCACACTAGGAATGTCTTTGGCGTTTTGGTTGGTTTGGGCATCATGGTTGTGGTTTCTGTGAACACACCTTGGATGATACCCATAGGCTTATATATGCCGAGGGCGTACGTGGAATTGGGGTTACCATCCCGTATCGTCGTATTTTGTTTTCTTTATATTCCCCATTCTCTAAATCCCTTGCTATATCCCGTTTTCAAAGTGGTTGTTGTATTCTATTGATATGCATCGAAGTGAACCATTGGGTGGAGTTTTCTCCAGAACCTCTTGGTTACTGAGATATATTCGTATATCTCACCCCGTCTCGGGGCATTTATTTCAGGAGGTAGCAGTGGAGCAGGAGCCTCGGGCAAGAGGCCCGCAGAGTGAGCGGTGGAGCGCTTCTTATTTTGCATTTTGTTGGCCGTGTGGCCTAGGCTAGACTTAGGGCATGAACATGTCATTTGTATTTATTAGTAGCTTCATTAGCATCTTGTTCATGCCATTTTTCCTAAGTCTAGTAGTGATGTATTTGGTTATGTTGTCTTTTAAATTAAGTTGAAATTTTAGAAGAATGTAATTTGAAGTTTTAGTTTCAAGTTGTAATTTGTAAAGCCATATTGTAATAGTATTGATGCATGTCTAATTATGATGGAAGGGCCTTAGGCCTATTTTAGGTTATGATAATATGTATGATGGAAATATGCATGAAAAAGGTGTTAGTGATTGCAACTACTTTAGAATGATTAATATGGACTCTATGTTTAATAACTATAAACTGGATTGGGTTGTAAGTGCCCCAAGGCGTTGTTGGTCCTTGTGTGTGCCACCCATTGGATTATTACTGTATTATCATGTGTTTATTAGGTACATTTGAGGTTTAAATGATCTTTTACAAATTTGGAATTATTGGAAAAACAAAGGAAACTCTGGCGAATTTTCTGTAGAATTGGCAGATTTTAGGCGAACTTCGGGAGAGCATATCTCCCTCCATAGAAGTCCCCTAGGGACGTGCCATACGCCATTTTGAAGGTTGAGATGTCCTCTACCTTGTGTCCAAATTTTAGGAAAATCTGGGTTGATCTTCGGCCTGGAAAAAATAGAGAAACACGGACTGCCCATGTGCCCCTGCACCTGAGGCAGATTCTGGACCGGATTTGGGAAATTAATTTCCGCTTCGTTTCTCAGTCAAATTGAGCGTGTGATATATCAAAATGAAGTTTGAGATGCCTAGTTTGTAGGATAAAAATTTGAGAGCAAATGGTTGAGTGGATTGAGTGCAGTAATTCGAGCAATGTGAGTGGTTTGGAGCTGTTTTTGGGGTTGTTTGGGCTAATCGCTTATCCAACTTCAAACGGAGATAACCGGAGCAAATGAGCTCCGAATTGAGCGTATTTTAGCTTGTTAAAAAGGGAATTAAGTAACACAAAGATATAATCTGAGAAGAAGGGTTGGTTGCGATCGGTTTGGTCGCAGAAAAATTTAGAGTGAAACATGTTCGAATTGGTAAAAACGTAAAGTTGGAAATAGGCTAAGTGAGTTTATGGGAACTCCTTAGTAACTCATAATAAATGATGTAAGTTATAAAAATAGTTGAAATAAGTCTTCCGCAAGAGTTTACGGTTACGGTCACAGCTTTTAATTATTACGCTTTTTTATGATTTAAATGCTCGCGTAATAGTCGGAAAAAATTTATTCTCGTTTTTTTAAATGAACTGCTGTGATTGTAACTGCGCTTAATATCATAATTAATGTTAACAATACCGGTACGTAACGGGCTGTTACACTCACCTTCACTAGAAGAAAATGGGTAGACTTCGTCAGTCTGTCCATAATGACCCATATCGAGTCACAGCCACCCTGAGTCTTCGGCAAACCCACAACGAAGTCCATGGAAATGCTCTCCCATTTCCAGTCTGGAATCTCAAGAGGTTGAAGCTTACCAGACGACTTCTGGTGTTCAATCTTCACTTTCTGGAAGATCAAACACTTGGACATATACACAGCTATGTCCTTCTTCATTCCTGGCCACCAGAAATTCCTCTTCAGGTCTTGATACATCTTTGTAGCACCAGGATGAATAGTAAACTACCCCTTATGGGCCTCCGCCATAAACTCTTCGGTCAAGGGACCTCGAGGAATCACAATACGCTTATGAAACAACAGAAGTCCATCCTCATTCCAAGACACACCGTCTTGGTTCTTCACATAGTCGAAACACTTTCTCTGCACTTACGCCTCTTGGATCTTCTCTATAAGCTCATTCCTGACTCTCACAGTCTCCATCTCGAGAAGGGAACCCCCAAACAAGGTGGTCACCTTCAGATCTCGAAACTTCTCTATGAGGTCGAAGTCACCCATCGTCAAACTGGATAGACTAACAAATTTCAGACTCAAAGCATCAGTTACCACATTGGCCTTGCCAGGATGGTACTTCAACTCAAAGTCGTAGTCCTTTAGAAACTCCATCCATCTCCTCTGCCTCATGTGCAGCTCTTTCTGATCAAACAGATACTTCAAGCTCTTGTGATCACTGAACACCGCAAACTGCATGCCAAACAGATAATGCCTCCAAATCTTGAAAGCAAACACAATCGCAGCCAACTCCAAATCATGAGTCGGGTAGTTCTCCTCATGAGGCTTCAACTGCCTCGAAGCAAAAACAACAGCTCTACCAGACTGCATCAACACACAGCCCAGACCCTTTCCAGAAGCATCACAGTAAAGCTCAAACTGCTCCTCAGGATCAGGAAGGATCAACACAGGTGAAGAAGTTAATCTCTCCTTCAACTCCTGAAAACACGCCTCACACTCGTGAGTCCACACAAATGGAGTCTCCTTTCAGGTAAGGCGAGTCAAAGGGAGAACCATCGTGGAGAAACCCTTGATGAATCTCCGATAATAACCTGCCAAACCTAGGAAGCTCCTCACCTCCGTAACTGTCTTGGGCCTCTCCCAATCCAGCACGACCTCAATCTTGTTGGGATCCATTGCAACTCCATCCGCTGAAATCACATGCCCCATAAACTTGACTGATTTGAGCCAAAACTCACACTTAGAAGGCTTAGCATAAAGTTTTTTCTCCTTCAGCACTTGCAGAACAATCATTAGATGCTCTGCATGCTCCTCCTCAGTCTTGGAGTAAATCAGAATGTCATCAATGAAGACGATCACAAACTGATCCAGATACGGCTGGAAAATCCTGTTCATGTAATCCACGAACACTGTCGGCGCGTTGGTGAGTCCGAACGGGATCACCAAATATTCAAAGTGACCGTATCTCGAACGAAACGCGGTCTTAGGGACATCCTCCGGCTTCACCCGAATTTGATGGTATCCGGACCGGAGATCAATCTTAGAATACACCCCTAAGCTGATCCAACAAATCATCAATCCGAGGAAGGGGATACTTGTTCTTGATCGTCAACTTGTTCAACTTCCTGTAGTCGGTGCACAATCGCATTGTCCTGTCCTTCTTCTTCACAAAGATGACCGGGGCTCCCCAAGGAGACACACTCGGACGGATGAAATCTTTCGCTGAAAGATCCTCAATATGCTTCTTCAGCTCAGCCAACTCCGGTGGCGACATCCGATATGGAGCTAAAGAAATCGGCCCCACACCAGGAAACAAATCAATGGAGAACTCTATCTCCCGCTGTGGCGGAAACCCAGGAATCTCCTCAGGAAACACCTCGAGGAACTCCTCCACTACAGGAATGCCAGTGATATCCTCCTGTGTCCCACTCCCTAAACCTCCCAACATGACATAACCAAATGCCCCTGCTTTCAAGGCCTTCCTAGCCTGCAACGATGAAATATATGGCGAGGAACTAGCTGTGGAATCACACGGAGACATCACCACGCGCTTTGCACAGCAATCAATCAGTGCACAGTTTCTAGACAACCAATCCATGCCCAGAATAATCTCCAAGTTGGCCATCGGCAATCCTATCAGATCTACTGAGAACTCACGGCCATCCCATTGAAACGCTACATCGCGATGTACAGTGGTAGAATCACATATTTCTCCGGTGGAGGTAGTCACCCGCAACGGTGGAGAAAGCATAGACATGGGAAAATCAAGCCCCAAAGCAATCGGGGTAGCAACAAATGAATGCGTAGCCCCGGAGTCAAACAATGCATCAACAACAATACCACCAATAGACACAGTACCTCTAACAAGGTTCGGAGCGCGGTCCGACTGCTGCCTATCCAAGGTGTACACACGCCCAACAGAAGGTGGCACTGCAGGTGCCGAAGTAGAAGCCATCTGCAAAGGAAATTCCTGAACAGCTGCAGCTCTCGCCGTCGACGACGGATAATCTCTAGAGAAGTGGCCCTCCTTGCCACACTGGAAACAGATAAACTGACCTGAAGCACAACGGCCAGCATGCTCCTTCCCGCACCATGCACATCTCGGAGTGGAAGGAGGCCTAGCAAAACTCCCCTGCTGTGAAGCAGTCCTCTTGAACTGACAAGGCGCCTGCCTAGTCGTCAACTGTTTACCCTTGCCCTTCCCAGCAAACTTCCTGTCCTTCCAAGAAGTAGAAACAAGAGTGGAACTAACAGTCCCCTTGGCCTCGTCGACCTTGGCCCTTTTGGCCTTACTAGCTATGCAGACATCCTCAATGTCCTTACACTGCTGAACCAGTGTACCAAAGTCCCTCGAAGCAGCTCTAGCAATATGCTCAGCAATCACCTCACTAAGTCCTCTGCGGAACTTAGCAGCCAGAAACATCGGAGTAGGAGGAACCATCCGGAAGTGCGCAAACTTCACCAGCTCATTGAACTTGGCCAGGTACTCGTCAACAGTCATCGAGTCCTGAATCAATCTATCAAACTCCCCCTGCTTCCTCTCCTGCGCATCGTAGGGAAAGTATCTGCCCAAAAAGTACTCCTCAAAGAATGGCCACGTCATGACACGACCCTGCATCTCATAAGCACGAGAGGTGTTCGTCCACCACTCCTGGGCATCGCCCTCCAGCATGTAAGTCGAGAACATCATCCTCTGTGGGTCTGTACACTGCATGACCCGAAATATCTTGTCCAGCGACTCCAGCCATCTCGCCGCAGCAATAGGATCCAAAGACCCTTCAAACACAGGTGGCTTATGCTTCCTGAAAGCATTCAGCCGGCGATCTATCACATCACGATCCTCAGCAGGCTCTACAAGAGTCTCCCTCGTCTCAGCGACATGAGCAGCACTACCAATGTGACTCAGGCTCTAATCCTGAACACTAGGTGGAGGCGGAAGCGGCGGTGGCGGTGGTGCCTAGCCTACAGAAGGACCAGCCCTCATATCCTCCAACATGACTCTCATCATCGTCGTGTTCGCCATCATGTTCGCCTCGAGGACATCTTTAGTGGTCCTCCGGTTCGCTTCACAAACCTCTTCCGCGGCTATCTGGTTTGCCTCGCGAACAGCATCCATCATTGCCGCGTTGGCCAATCTAGTGGCCTCCTGATCGGCTCACCTAGCCGCCTGCATCTCAGTCAATGTAGTTGATCCTCAGAAGTCTCTCGTGTTCTCCCGGACCTTACCATGACTCTGCACTAGTTACACAAATTATGAGTTGATCAGGCCCACGCAATGTGATTACATATGCAGTATCATAATAAAATCCGACAGAGTAAACACACAAGACAGACACAACCAAACATCCTAACTATTGCAATACATACAAGCTTTTCTCTCGAACCATTGCTCTGATACCATAAATGTAACACCCCGTATATATCCGGTAATGTTATCATACTATCTTATTAAGCAGCGCTTAATTAAAAATGCGGAATATCTTTTTCTTTTCAATTATGTTGTCATTATCATTACAAACTTGCTTATTAATCAATTAATAAAACATCGCCTGTATGTAATTGCAATAAAACAGCTAACTGAAATACCTCATAATATAGATAATCAAAGTGTGGCTCTAGTCACGGAACTACAACAACGTAGACCAGACCATCTAACAGTTTATACAACTCCAATCTAAAAGTACTAACAAAAGTGTCATAGACAATCCCCATGCTCACTCAAATAAGGCAACATGCCCAACATCAGTCTCAACAACAATGTAATCATAAATAGCAGAAAACATAAACAGCACCCAAATCCAGTCATGGCAGCAATATAGCATAATATCATAATCAGCTAAGCTTTGGCCTCCTGCCGCCAGAGGCATCAGTCACCATACTACCTGAACCTGAAATAAGCATTCCCCAAACGTGGGGTGAGATCTCTAAACAAGAAATCTCAGTAAGACAAGGGGTCCTCAAGGATCTTCCACCCCAAGCTCACTTACATGTGCAATATAAGTTCAAAAGCAGTTTATCATCATTAGTTCTAAAATAGTGCAATGCAGCAGATAATCATGTCATGTGTGTCAATTCTATTCTACTGACTTGAGAAATGCAGGATTTATATACGCCAAATACCCACACTAGTGCAAGACGCCACTTGCATTCACCCCGGATCACCATATCGTGTGACGCCACATACTCAGGCTTACCGTCAAGATGAAACAACACATGCATATTAAAAGCCATTACACATAAAGCTCAACAGCATTTCAAATATTCAAAGCATGTAACACAGCATGCATATAACCACACCCCCATGGGACATGGTGGAGCCACAACGTGGCTAAACCAAGGACACGAAAGCTTACTTGCAAGCTAACACCCAAAGCCAAGAGTCCACAGCTCAAAGTCCAAACACTGCAGATTCACAATCTGTTATGGACCAATACTATATCAATAATAATGCACCACAAGCATATAACTTAAAGACAACGCCTTTCCTTTGCGGTTTACGTCTTAAGGCTCCATACCAAGCCATAAGCCCTTAATCACTTGATTCTGACTTAGCTCATTAATTACAGAAGTTCAACTTCATCAAACTAGGGTCCACAAACCCCCCAATAGCCTACTGTACACACAGCACAGCTATTGTTCTTCGAAATCCCAGAATATCCGGATATTCCTCGGGACCATATCCGGATATCTCACTGTACATATCCGGATATACAATATCCGGATATCCAGATTCCCATATCCGGATATCCAAATCCCATATCCGGATATTTGTCGGGCAGATATCCGGATATTTCAAGACAGAATGCAGAAACTGCATTTCGTGAAGATATCCTTCCAAGGTTGGATTTTTAACATTTAATTACGTTAAAGCAAGCATCTTTATACTGATTTAGGGCCATACTACTGTTGGTTATTTGTTTAACTCTTTTAAACATACCAAGACACCTCTTTTACTCATCAAACACATGATCAAGGTTGGAACAACTCACCAAAGCTCAAAACAGAGGAAGAAAGGCTCTTGGAGCTCTCAAATCTGCCTCTACAGGTCTGACCTTCAAGGCACACGAAAATGGTGATCAAGAGTGATCCTTTCACACAAAAGTTCACCCCTTGAAGCTCCCACCACCAACACAAAGCTCCAACCACACCAACACAAGGACTCAGCCCCAAACCTTGACTCAAACCAGCTCCCACAACTCAGAAGATGGGACCTCAACCTCCCAAGACACTCACCCAAGTGTTTACTCAACCAAAGAGAAGAAGAATTGGAGCAAAGGTGGCAACTTGGCTCACAAATGGAGGAGAAAGGGTGACAAAGGGGTGGCTGACTCCAAGCTCAGCAACAGTCACGTAGAGAAAATAGTGGCACCTAGGGTTTAGTGCCCACTAAGGCTTATATAGGCGATTAAGTCACTTAACACACAGTATTAACTTTAATTACTATGCTTAGTATTTTAATCCCAAACTTTGGAATCTGAAACTATACATTTTTCCAAGAATTATCATATTTTTCTTATAATTTTCGGAGCACCTTTCCGGTACGCGCTTTTCAAAGCCAATACCGGTTTCTAGCACCAGTTCTCATTATTTGGACTTGAAACTCATTTTACAAGTCCTACATATTATTCTAGTAATTAACATGCACTTATTATAATTTTTCGGGATACTTTTTCGGTACACATTTGTACCGACTAGCAGAACCGGTATCTGCACTTTTCTTCCGAAAAGCGACTTTCAGCATTATTACTCACTTACTATAATTATTAAAGCCTCATAATAATTATTAAGGTCAATTATGGAATCATTTTCTAATTTTGCATAATTAATTAATTAAATACCTTAATTAACGGTGCGGGTTCTTACGTTTATCATTTTGGCCACCAAAAAGAAGATTTGATAATTCAAAACACATAATTAGAAGGTAAGTAAATGGTAATTAAGACTTATCCATATAGTCTTTAACTTCATTTACTCCACTGTTTTGAATAATTCATCTTTAGTCATACCTTTTGTGAGAGCATCAGCCAAGTTATCATTAGATCTCGCATTGATCAAGGTGATATCTCCTTATTCTCTCAGATAATTCAACAACGCATGTCTTAGTTTGACATGTCTTCTCTTTGAATTAAAGAAAGTATCTTTAATAACTTGGACAACTGCTTGATTATCACAGAACATGCTTAAAGAATTAATCTTTAGCCGAGTCAAATGAATATCCATAGTCAAATTCTTTATCCACTTTGCCTCTTCGTTGGTTGAGGCTAAAGAAAAAAGTTCTAATTTCGTAGACAATAATACAATACAAGTTTGTCTTTTGAATTTCCAAGTATTAGTAGCTTCACCTAAAGTGAGTATATATTCACTGGTGAACTTACTATTTACAATTTTTGAGCACCATAAGGCATCATAATATCCATCCACAGTTAAACAATAACTAGAATAATGTAGAGCATAATCTTTAGCATCATGAGTATATATCCACTGGTGAACTTACTATTTCCAATTTTTGACCACCATGAGGCATCATAATATCCATCCATTTTGCCTCTTCGTTGGTTGAGGCTAAAGAAAAAAGTTCTAATTTCGTAGACAATAATACAATACAAGTCTGTCTTTTGAATTTCCAAGTATTAGTAGCTTCACCTAAAGTGAGTATATATCCATTGGTGAACTTACTATTTCCAATTTTTGCATGTTAAAAATAAAAAAATGAGATAAAAAATAAAAAATTAAATAAAATAAAATAAAAATCCAATCTTAAAGATCGAAAGTTAAATTTAATATTGACGTAATTAATCCTCGGCAACGGCGCCAAAAACTTGTTGCGAAATCGACAAGTATTCCATTCATTTCAAGTAATAAAATGATAAGTAAATATCGTTCCCACGAGGATTAATGCACTAAGTATTAATTTAACTATTCCCCTTAAGTTGGAAAAGAAAATTGGTTTGATTGTGAAAGTGATTGATTGTTGTAATTTTAAAAACAGAATTTTAAAAATAATAATAAGAAAACGCATGCAAGAAAAGATCAAGAACGTAACGGAAAATATCAGATTGAATAAAATTGTAAAAAGACTGTAGCCAGGATGCACTTCACATTCGATCCTCCCCTATATTCCTATCTTGTATTTTATAATTAATTAATTCGTTTGCTGAGACAATTCATTATTTCCGTATAAAATAGTTGAACCCTAATGTCTTATTGATTTCAACCCTCTAATCCAATTAGAATCCTAATGTCTTAGTAATCCCTCTTGAATTAAGCAAATAAATTATGAGTCTGCAATTTATGTAAGCCTATGTCTAGATCATACACACTTTGTTATTCTACCCTTGTCCAGACTAAAACCCCAATATGTCTATTGTGAGTCCTAACCCTCAAAGCCCTATTATTTAGAGTGATCAGTTCTAGACAGGATATGAAAAATTAAACCAGGTAGAATAAAACAAACTAACTAATTAACATATAAGATATAAATACAAAAAATATAAAGGATTCACATCGGGTTCGTGATCCCAACTACAAAAAGAAATTAGCTAGACATATCTGGCTTAAACAAATTAAAGAAATAAAAAGTATTCATGAAAACAATAAAGAAAAATAAGAAGAAGAAGAAGATGAAGAATCAATGGTCTTCGTTCTTCAACTCCGTCAGAATCTTGATCTCCAGCGTGAGCCTCCAAGAATTCTCTCCAGCCAAAGATTGTTTTTCTCTGGGGTTTGAGTCTCTATTTATAGAGTTTATGCCTTGCTTAGAAATCTTGGTCGAATCTTCATTGTGTATCTTGGTCCAATCTTCCTTTGATTCACTATGAGATGGAATAAAGATTTTCCCGTACCTCCCATGCTACTAGCGTGAGTTTCACGCTGTGAGCGTGGATGTCTCGGGAAGAATTTTAATTCTAGCGCTACTAGCGTGAGTTTCACGCTAGTAGCGTGGGACTTCTGTATGAAAAATTTCTCCTGACGCTACTAGCGTGGGTTTCACGCTAATAGCGTGGGACTTTAGCCTGGTACTTCCAAATGGGATTCTTTTTGTCCTGTTTCTCTACAAAATGAATAGAAAATCAGTAACGAGATATCTGATTGAGATTTATCAAATTAATAACAATTCTAGCCCTTGTTATTCAAGATTGACCAAGATTCTTTATCTTTTTGGCTTAGATTTATACACATGTTGGAGGCATATCAGTAGACAATAATATAATACAAGTCTGTATTTTGATTTTTCAAGTATTAGTAGCTTCACCTAAAGTGAGTATATATCCACTGGTGAACTTACTATTTCCAATTTTTGAGCACCATGAGGCATCATAATATCCATCCACAGTTGAACGATAACTAGAATAATGTAGAACATAATCTTTAGCATCCTATAGGTATCTCATCAGCCTATTGAGGGCATCCCAATGCTTTTTACTATGATTACTTGTGAAATGACTCAATATACCAACAGTAAAAGCTATGTCAAGTCTACTGCAACTCGTAGCATACATGATACTACCAATAAATTTTGAATACTTTTGACTGATCCATACTGGTTCCTTCACGAGGACTCAGTCTTTCATTATAATCACATGGTATTTCACTTGGTTTACACTCATTGTATCCCGAGGTAGAAAGTAGTTGCTCAGTCTAATGAGTCTGGTTAAGGGAGATGACTTGTCTTTCAAAGCTTACTTTCATACCAAAAATGATATTAGTAGTACCAAGATCTTTCATTTAAAATTCTTTAGCTAAATTAGCTTTCATGTCACTCACTATAGAATGATCGGAGCCAAGAATTAACATGTCATCCGTGTGTAAACAACTGATGTGACTATCTTATTTGACATAGAACAATGGTAAAGGCATTTATCTTAATAACAAGATTGAAATCCATAAATCTTTGTCACTTTGTCCTCAAGACGTTTCGTAACAAACCCTTCTGGTTGTTCTATGTATATTTCCTCATTGAACTCTCCATTTGGAAAAGTCGTCTTTGCATCCATTTCATTCACTGTATACTGATCAATAGATGCCAATTATATTCTTACATAAGCAATACAACCTGAAGTCTTAAGAATATCATATCTACAAGGACACTTATGGCATATGTCAAAAGGTGCCATAGACGACTAATAGTGTAGCAACCTATTCAGGATGTGATTTGCTGTTAGAACCGTGTCTCCCCATAGGAGAAAAACATGACAGCTGTAAATAACATAGAATTTAACATTTAAGTTAATGTCCTATTATTGCACCCGACAATACAATTTGATTGGGGTTGGTAAGGAGAAATGGTTTCAAGTATTTTTTCCTCTGAAGTTCAAAATTCCTTCAACACTGCCATTGTATATTATCCTCTTCTATCACTCCTAAATCTCTTAGTTTTCAAGTTAAATTGATTTTCTACTCTTAACTTCAAAATCATGAACTTTTCAAGAGCCATATCTTTTGATTTCAATAAATAGACATGACAATATTGACAAAAAACATCTATGAATGCAATTAAGTACTTCTGAGCACCTCTAGTAACATAATTTTTAAAGTCACAAAGGTCAGAATCTATCAGCTCAAGAAATTGTGTGCTTTTAGAAATCGAAATAAGGGTTTTTCTAGTGATGTTAGTCTATGCACATACTTCACATTTGTTAAATCGAATAGAGCATAGTTCACATGTCCAAGTCTATTATGTAACAACTTTGAAAAAATCAAAGTCGAACTGATATGATTTATGCTCTCAGTATGTAAACTCAACCTATACATACCATTAACCATTAATGCACAATCAAAATAATATAAGTTCACATATAAAGTTACTCTACCATATATAGTTGAGAAAGACTTACAAGCTTTATCAAGCAAACTCATAGATATTAAATTCTTTTTAACTAAAGGTACTACTCTAACATGTTTCAGAGTTAGAAATTTACTTGAAGAAAGCATTAAATTTGAAGTCCTAACATGAGTCACATCTGCCTCATCAATATTATAATTTTCCAAGGTATCTTTCACTTCTGTGACCTCGGTGAGTAAATTCTTGTCATTTATAGCATGATAAGTAGCTTTGCTGTCCATCCACCACTCAGAAGATACATTGGCCTTTCCATTCTTCATCATTCCAATGAAAGCTTGAAGCTCAAGTTCATTAGTTAACATATTAGCCTCAATTTGTGGTGTGTTATTTTTTGGCTTATTTACACTCTGCTGCCTAATGACCCTATTTTTCGTAATTGTGGCACTTGTCATTTTTCTTCCTTTTGAAGATAGTCTTTTTTGCCTCTAACTGTGAAGAGAATTCACTTTTTGGTGACTTGGACTTCTTCTGAGGTTAATAGGAATGTGAACTAAGTTGTCAACTAACTTTTTATTGTTCTACTTATTTCAAACTCTTCCTAAGATAGTTTTGATCCTCAATATGAATATACCCCTTTAATCCATCCAGTCCAATATGTTCTTTCAGTCTGTCCATTTTAGTCTTGAAAGAATTCCATTCAGCAGGTAGCTTACTCGATACAAGACCGACAAATATTATCAGACATACAATATTTATCATTTTTAGCTCATTCCTTTTGTTCTCAAGTTTAATTAATTGAAAGGTGATACTTGAATTCATGTTGTATTTGAACTTAAAGAACACTCTGCTATGAGAGTCTTTGAGAGCCTTTTTGTAACACCCCGTGCATACCCGATTTGTTATCATATCATTGTATTAAGTAGAGCTTAATAAAAAAATGCGGAATAACTTTTTGTTTTTCAATTATGACGTCATTAATCATTACCAAGTTGATTACTTAATCACTTTCAAAATATTGTCTATATGTAATTGCAAATAGACAGCTATCTACACTGAATAACCTCATATTATAAATAAGTGAGTATTTAAGTGACAGATCTACAACACGTAGTCCTGACAATATCCTGATACATTAATACAACTCGAATCTAACAAAACATAGTCAATCAATGTACCATGGACAACCCCCATGCTCACCAAATAAGGCAACAAAGCCCAACAGAGTCTCAACAACAAAATCATAATAATAACATAAAGCATGTCAGCATCCAAGCATAACAGTATAACAACAAACACATCACATCAGCTCCGGCCTCCTGCCGCCCGAGGTCTCAACCCCCGAGTTACCTGAACCTGAAATATGTGCCCCAAACGTGGGGTGAGATCTCTGAACAGAAATCTAAGTAAGGCAAGGGGTCTTTATAACACCTCGCATTTCTAAATTAAATATTAAGATATTAAACATGGATTAAAGGGAAGGATTAGTGAAAATCCTAGAAATTAGGTCAAAATACAAAGGAAGGGTAAAACGGTAATTAGCAAACACGTAATCCTAGGAAGATAAAAATTGAGTAGAAGGTCTCAGATGATAAAAATAACCCTGTAAATGGATTCAGAACGAAAAATTGAGTGGCTAGGCAAGTTTCAGAAAATTAAGTGAATAATTTTTTTATCGGGTAAAAATACCACGGTACAGTTGCACCGTAAAACCTGTTGATTGAGTTTTGAGCTCTAAGTTTTGAATACAAGTTATAAATGGTATATTTGACTAGGAAATATGATTTCTGATGAAAATTGACAAAAATTTGTGAGTTTGGGGAAGCGTGCCAACGACGCGCGTAACAGTTTAAAACTGCGATTTCTCTGAACGGTCGAAAAACTCCGAATCCATTTGATCAAGGACAATTAAAGGACAATGGTTAATGTTAAAAATTAGAGTTTCTAAATAGTTTATGAAATTATGGATGTTTAGTGGAATAGGCGGGAGATTTGAATTAATTTGAAATCGCGCGAGGTGGCGGTAGGACCCATCCCACTTAAATCACTTACGCCACGTGGTATAGCACTATTCATGATCACCTTCCCCTCCCTTTCTCTCTATAAAAACCGAGCTTCCACCCTCCATGGCCAAAAAAAATTGTTTGAAACTTCAATCTCCCTTAACTTCATCGATTCTTAACCGAATCGGACAATTCTTGTCTTGAAATTCAATGGAAACGACCACCCGAACCCATTCCACCGATTAGTTTCCCTTGAAACCCTCTATATTGTGGGAAAAGAGGCATTTATAGCCACGAAATTATTAGAGGATTTGTGATTTTGGGGTTGATTCCTCAAGCCATTGCTTGTGGGGTGCTTGGAGGAGCCTTGTGACGTAATTGTGAGTAAGTTTCTTCACCTTTAGATGGTTGATTCATGGATTTGAATATATGAACCCTAAGCTTGTCTTTGATGAATTGTGTTGTTAGAGAGCTCAAATGGAAAATGTGTATTAGATGATAATGTCTTAGAATGATGTGTTAGAGCTATAAATGCAATGAAAATTATTGGTGAAAAATATGATTTTTAACTTAGGAAAATTTGATGGTGCCATGACTTTGGGTTTTGGAATTGTGTTAGGATTGTGTTGGTGAGTGGTTGTATGATCTAATGATGTTATAATGGGATTGTATGAGGTGTGGAATGTTAGTATATGGATGTCCTAGAGACAATCTTTTAATTAGATTAGGACATATGTGGACCTTTGTATTGTCGCAAATAAATAAAAGCACTATTTATCCTGTTTCATATTTTGTCTCAATATTAATGTTAATATTTTATATGAGTAAATGGATAAACCCCTTGGAATAAAATAGGTATCTCTTGAGTATCTGTGATGAGATCACGATCACGAGGATTCAAGGATACTGGATATTTATTCCTAATTTTATGTTCCTAGTCTAGAGACACTGAGAATGGGGATCAGTGATCTCGGGTAAGACTAGCACGACTTATCTACTTGTATTCGGATGCAAGGTAAAGACCTCATGAGCTACAGATATGGAGATGTCTTAGCTAAAGTCGTGGGTGGATCTATAAGGGTATAGCTCGCACTGAATAGACCCACAAAAGAGACTCTATGAGGAAATCTCACAGAGAGTATCGTTAGAATAGTCTCTTTATATTTGGGTATGTCTTTCCTTAAACCAGAATTTATTACCGTGTTCTAGAAGGCATGCTTTGACTGTATACCTCGTCTTCCTGAAACATGGAGACTCATAGGTATACTGTTGGGCTTGTCCTGAAAGAGCACAGGGCTAGGGTGATAAGCTGAAGGAATTCGTCAAATCTCTGTGAGAGATTAGGTTATCTGTAAATCGGAGAAATCGGGATGACATTTACGGGGACTCGGGAATCTATGCATAGTAAAAGAGATCATGAGATGATCTGCCTTTAGAGTCGGTTTGAAGATTCCCTATTTCGAATAAAGCTTACCCTAAACCGCAAGGGTTGATACGCTTCCTTACCCTAGGTTTTATGGGAAGGTAACCGAGACGAAAAGAAATACATATGGCAACCAAATATGTGTAATAGGATGATCAAGTCATTAATCTAACTAGCTCTGGGGCAACAAAGCATTACTAGTGCTCTATGTTGTCATTAAATGGGTTGTGGGCTTGTTGGGCCCGAGCCCATTTATGTCAGTGGCTATGTTGGACCTAATGGGTCACACATTAACACCTTAATGTCATGATGATATAGCATTAAAGGTATTGGGCCTAATAATGGTTGTTAGTCTAAGATGAAGTTTGGAAGCCCACCTAAGAGGGAGAGGGCGCATGGTATTGTTAATGGGCTTGGATGGTCTAAGACATTATTAATTAATTTAATTAGTTAAATTAATTATCAAATATTTAAATTTTGAATTTTGAATTTGAATTTTGAATTTTGAAATTTGAATTTTGAATTTGAATTTGAATTTTGAAATTCGAATTTTGAATTTGAAATTTGAAATTTGAAATTTGAATTTTGAAATTTGAATTTTGAATTTGAAATTTGAATTTGAATTTAGAATTTAAATGTTTGAACGTTTGAATTTAAATGTTTGAATTCAAATTTGAATTGACTATGAATGCACATAACCGTCACTGTTTCGCAGTTCCCAGAATATCCAGATATTTATCGGGGACATATCCGGATATCCATATCCGGATATTATATCCAGATATCAGAAGTCCCATATCCGGATATCAATATCCGGATATCATATCCAGATATTTCGCGACAGAATGCAGTTCTTCATTTTCGCGAAGATATCACTCAAAGGTTCAACTTTTACCCCATTACTACGAACAATCATGCATTTTTATACCCCTTTAGGTTTAGTGATCATGTTAGATACTTAACAACTCCTTAAACATGCCAAGACTCCACTTTTAACGAATGAAAAACATGATCAAGGGTGATGAACTTACCCAAGGCTTCAAAACAGCAAAGAGGGATGCTCTTGGAGCTCTCAAGTTAGCTCCAAGGTGCTGACTCCAGGGTTACACGAAATGCAACTTCAAGATAGGTCCTTTCACACCCAAGGTAGCTTCTTGAAGCTCAAAATGCCATGACAATGGCCCTTCCAACAACACTCAAGAACACAGCCCCTCACTACCCTCCACACAGAACCAACACTCAGAAATGGTGCACCTTCCCCACTCATAACGCTAGTTCTCAATCACAAAAGTGTTTAGGTGAAGATTCTATGGAAGAAATGGCCTCTAGGCTTACACTATAAAGAAGAGAAGGCAATGGAACAGTGTAGGGGAGCTGGTCAACCACCAAAGTCACGTAGCAATAGAAAAATACCTAGGGTTTAGTGCAAAATGAGTATATATAAACGGTTTAAGTTTAAGCACACTATATTAGCACTAATAGCTACGCTTAGTATTGTAATCCCAAACTTAGGATTCTGAACCTAGCCATTTTTCTAATATTTGTCATATTTTTATTTTATTTTTCGCAGTACTTTTCCTGTACGCGCTTTTACTTAGCTAGTATCAGTTCTGGCACCAGTTCTCATTATTTTGGCTCCAAACTTGTTATACAAGTCCGATATATTATTCTAGTAATATATAAGCACTTTTCATATTTTTTTGGGATACTTTATCGGTACAGATTTATACCGTGGAGCAGAATCGGTATCTGCACTTTTCGTCAAAAAAGCGACTTTCAACATTGTTAATCACTTACCATAATTATTCAAGCCTTCTCATAATTATTAGGGTCAATTATGGAATTATTTCCTATATTACATTTAATTAATTTAAATTCCTAATTTAACGGTGCGGGTTCTTACATTCACCCCACCTTTTTAAGGATTTTGTCCTCAAAATCAGAAATATATCTGTCCCGAATCAGGGGGTACTGCCGGACAAGCTCGTCCTCTCGCTCCCAAGTACACTCCTCAGGAGTTCTTCCTATCCACTGCACTTTGACCATCAGAATGATCTTGCTCCTCAGCTTCTTCTCGCCACGATCAAGAATTTTGAGTGGTCCGACATGAGGTTTCAAGTTCTCCCGAACTTCCACATCATCTGGTTGCACCACATGCAAAGGGTCTGCTATGTACTTCCGAAGCTGAGACACGTGAAACACGTCGTGAATGTTGGCCAAGTTCGGAGGCAAGGTAATCCGGTAGGCAACGGGTCCTACTCTACCAAGGATCTGGTATGGCCCAATAGCGGGCTAAGCTTTCTCACTCCGAGGGTCTGACCAACACCGGTGACAGGTGAAAGTCTCACAAACACGTGGTCACACTCACTGAACTCCAGTGGACGATGCTTAACATCATAATAACTCTTATCATGATTTTGCGTCTGCTTCAGCTTCTCTCTGATTAACTGAATCTGCTGGGTAGTATCTTGGACAAAGTCCAAGCCAAAAAGCTCCTTATCTCATACCTCAGACTAGCAGGTAGGAGTTCGACACCTCCTACCATACAACGCCTCGTAGGGTGCCATACCCAGGCTAGCATGGAAACTGTTGTTGTACGAAAACTCCACCAATGGCAGGTACCTATCCCATGTTGAACCCTGCTCCAAAGTGCAAGCCCTCAACATGTCCTCCAAGGTCTGGATGGTCCGCTCAGTCTGTCCGTCAGTCTAAGGGTCATAGGTTGTACTCAATCTCAACTGAGTACCAAAAGGTCCCTGCAGTGCCTCCCAGAACCGAGAAGTGAACTTCGACTCCCTATCACTAATGATACTTTTGGGCACCCCGTGAAGCCTCACAATCTTGTGAACATACAGTCTGGCAAACTGCTCAGTAGTGAAGCTCACCTTCACCAAAAGAAAGTGGGCAGATTTGGTCAATCTGTCCACAATGAAACAGATAGAGTCACAACCAGCCTGAGTCTTCGGCAATCCCACCACAAAGTCCATGGAAATGCTCTCCCATTTCCATCCCGGAATCTCAAGAGGTTGAAGCTTACCAGACGGCTTCTTGTGTTCTATCTTCACCTTCTGGAAAATCAAGCACTTGGGCACATAGACCGCTATGTATTTCTTCATGCCCGGCCACCAAAAATTTCTCTTCAAGTCCTGCTGCATATTTGTAGCACCAGGGTGGACAGTGAATTGGCCCTTGTGGGCCTCTGCCATCACCTCTTCAATCAAAGGACCTCGAGGAATCACAATCCTCTTCTAGAACATCAACAAACCTTCTTCGTTCCAAGACACACCGTCCTGATTCTTCACATAGTCAAGGCACTCTCTCTGCACTTGCGCCTCTTTGATCTTCTACATGAGCTCATTTATAACCTCTATTGTTTCCATCTCGAGAAGTGCACCCCCAAACAAAGAGGTCACTGTCAGATCTCGAAACTTCTCAATGACATCAAAGTCTCCCATCAATAAACTGGATAGTCTCACGAATTTCTGACTCAAAGCGTCAGCTACCACATTGGCCTTGCCAGGATGGTGCTTCAACTTAAAGTCGTAGTCCTTCAGAAATTCCATCCATCTTCTTTGTCTCATGTTCAGCTCCTTCTGGTCAAACAGATACTTCAAACTCTTGTGGTCACTGAACACGGCAAACTTCATGCCATACGGATAATGCCTCCAAATCTTGAAAGCAAAAAAAATCGCAGCCAACTCCAAATCATGAGTCAGGTAATTCTCCTCGTGAGGCTTCAACTGTCTCGAAGCATAAGCAACAACTCTTCTGGACTGCATCAACACACAGTCGAGCCCCTTCCCAGAGGCATCACAATACAGCTCGAATTGCTCTACAGGATCAGGAAGGATCAACACTGGTGCAGTTGTCAATCTCTCCTTCAACTCCTGAAAGCATTCCTCACACTCGTCAGTCCACACAAACGGAGTCTCCTTCCGGTTAAGGCGAGTCAATAGTAGAACCATCATGGAGAATCCCTTGATGAACCTCCAGTAGTAACCTGCCAAACCCAAGAAGCTCCTCACTTCAGTAACCGTCTTAGGCCTCTCCCAATCTAGCATGGCCTCAATCTTGTTCGGATCAACTGCAACTCCATCTGCAGAAATCATATACCCAAGGAACTTCACAGACTTGAGCCAAAACTCACATTTCGAAGGCTTAGCATAAAGCTTTTTCTCCTTCAGCGCTTGTAACACAATCCTTAAGTGCTCCGCGTGCTCCTCCTCTATCTTGGAATAAATCGAGTTATCGTGAATGAAGACGATCACAAACTGATCCAGGTACGGCTGGAAAATCTTGTTCATGTAATCCATGAACACTGCGGGTGCATTGGTGAGTCCTAACGGGATCACCAAATCATAATGACCGTATCTCGAACGAAACACGGTCTTGGGGACATCCTCCGGCTTAACCCGAATCTGATATTATTCGACCGGAGATCAATCTTCAAGTACACACAAGCTCCCTTAAGTTGATCCAACAGATCATCAATACGAGGAAGGGGATACTTGTTCTTGATTGTCACCTTGTTCAGTTGCCTGTAATCGGTGCACCATCGCATAGTCCCATCTTTCTTTTTCACAAAGATGATCGGTGCTCCCTATAGAGACACGCTCGGTCGAATGAAGTCTTTCGCCGCAAGATCCTTAATGTGCTTCTTCAGCTCAGCCAACTCCGGTGGCGACATCCGGTATGGCAACAGATCGATGGAGAACTGTTGTAAATAATATTGATTATTTAGTTTTTATTTAGTCATTTATTGTTGTATTGGGCCAAGCCCTTTGTTGTATTGGGCCAAGCCCATTAGGTTAAAAGTAGGTCAAATATTCTCTATAAATAGAGAACCCTTTGTACACATTATTTACAATTCTATAATATATTATAATACCCTTTTTCAAGTTGGTATCAGAGCTCTCGATCTGAGGGCTTTGCTTCCGCACATATTATCTTCTTTTTTAACAAAACCCTAATTTCTTTGCCTCTAACCGCCATCAGCCGCCACCGGAAAATTTTTCCGGGGACCTTTTGGACCAAGGGGACCATTGTTGACCTTATTTTTTCTCCGATCTATCATTTTACGCATTGTTCCTCCGCCACAAACGACCGAAACACCTCCGATCGCCTCCAATCAGATCTGTCTTCACTGTTTGGACCACTTTCCGGCGACTTTTCAACCGCGACCACCCACAGACAGGTGCGCGCTCACTGGACGACCACACAAGAAAAATCTCAGCCGGCGAAGCCCATCCACGCGCTCTCAGGCGCTGCCCCTTTCCCGGCGAGTGAATCCCACGCGCAGCTCCTTTCTCCGGCGCGTGGAGGCGCGTACGGCCGTGTTTTTGGACCGGACCACCACCATTCTTCTCGTCTTCTTGTCTTCTGTCTGGATCTGTAATTATTTTTCTGATCAGAGGTCATTTGATATTTTGTTTGGTTGATTTTATCGCTGGTTGTTAACTTTTTTTGTTAAAGAATGGCCGAGCATGATAGTTCTTCGATCTTATCTGGTAAGAGCACACGTTCTATATCTCTTCTTGCTTCTTGCACTGATTTTAAAACCTCATGGATTTTGGATTCTGGTGCAACTGATCATATGGCTTGTCATACTGAGTTGTTTTGTTCTTATCATCCTACTGTTGGTAGTCATACTATATCCGTAGCTGATGGATCCCATAAATCAGTTATTGGTTCTGATAACATTCAAATTCAACCTTCCTTGTTTCTTAAAAATGTTCTTTATGTTCCTCAGCTTTCTACTAATCTTATCTCCACTCAAAAACTTACAACTGATTTGAATTGTTCTATCACATTTTTTCCTTCTCATTGTCTTATTCAGGATCTTACCACGAAGAAGACAATTGGAGTTGCTAATGAACAGGATGGGTTGTATCATCTCCTTCCAGACCATGCTAGCAAAAATCAGTTATTAATGACACGTCATCCTTCTACTGCAGAGTCTATGATTTGGCTCCATCACAAGCGTCTGGGGCATCCACCATTTAGTCTTTTGAAGTCTATGTTCCCCTCTCTGTTTCTCAATAAGTCGATTGAGACCTTTCGTTGTGATGTTTGTGAATTTGCAAAACACCATCGAGTGTCATTTCCTTCTAGCACTATTAAAAGTAGGGAACCTTTTTCTCTTATCCATTCTGATGTTTGGGGCCCTTCTAAAGTGCACAGTGTTTCAGGTGCAAGGTGGTTTGTTTCTTTTATTGACGATTGTACTCGGATAACATGGATATACTTGATGAAAGACAAGTCTGATGAAGTACCAGAGATATTTATTCGGTTTCATCACATGGTTGAGATTCAGTTTGGTAAGGGTATTAAAAGACTCAGATCTGATAATGGTACTGAGTACGTCAATCGACGTCTTTTAATACCCTTACCAAACTGAGTCTCAACCATGTGATGAAACCGAATAAATATCTCTGGTACTTCAGACTTGTCTTTCATCAAGTATATCCATGTTATCCGAGTACAATCGTCAATAAAAGAAACAAACCACCTTGCACCTGAAACACTGTGCACTTTAGAAGGGCCCCAAACATCAGAATGGATAAGAGAAAAAGATGTCCCTTGCTGTGTTCAGTGCTTTCAGCATTGGTGTTGCAATTCCTATCTTTGCAGTCGTTTTCCAGCAAAAGAAGACAGCTTCTGGCTAGCTCATTTTACACTTCATTTGCAACAATAAGGTCTTTGATTTCAAACTCAAAGACAAGCCGTGTTTGCAGAATCTGTCTCTCCACAAAATCATCACCTGTGATAATAATATCATCAACATATACAAGGAGCACAGTAAGCTTCCCATTTTGGGAGTGCTTGAAGAAAAGTGTGTGATCTCCTTGGCTCTGTCTGTATCCTAAGGTCATCATAACCTTAGTAAATCTTCCAAACCAAGCACGAGGTGACTGCTTCAATCCATACAAGGCTTTTTTTAATCTACAAACTTTATTTTCCCCCTTCACAGAATCAAAACCAGCCGGGATTTCCATGTAGACTTCTTCTTCTAACTCACCATTGAGGAAAGCATTTTTTACATCAAATTGATTTATTTTCCAATTGTAATGGGTAGCAAAGGATAACAAGATTCTCACTGTATTCATCTTTGCAACTGGAGCAAAGGTTTCTTCATAATCAATGCCATAGGTTTGAGTGTAACCTTTGGCCACTAATCGAGCCTTATATCTCTCAAGAGTGCCATCAGAATTATATTTCAGGGCATAAACCCATCTGCACCCTACTGCTTTCTTTCCGTTGGGTCTATCAATAACCTCCCATGTTTTATTTTTCTCCAAAGCATTCATCTCCTCTTGCATGGCTTGAGCCCAATTCCTATCTTTCAAGGCTTCATGTACTGATTTTGGGATTGTAATAGAATCTAGTGCTGAAACAAAGATTTTGTGCTGCACAGAAAGATTAGCAGAGGAAACAAAGTGGGAGATAGGGTATTAAGTACAAGAGGGACAAGAGGAACAAGTTTTCTTGTGACAAGATCTTTTTCCTTTTCTAAGAGCAATAGGTAAGTCATCAGAAGTAGAAGCAATGGGTAAGTCATTAGAGATATCAGAAGAAATAGACAAATCATGAGAGGAAATAATATTAGAATCAGAAACAGGAGATTCAGGAGACTCAGAAGAAATAGGAGATTCAGGACTTACCAGTGGTTCAGACGATTGAGGTTGCTGGTGAGACAGTATGGGTTGTATCTCAGGTGTATTTGAAGGTTCTGACACACCAGGAGCAGACACACTAGGAAGAGAGAAGATTGATCCAGACTCAAAGAAGGAAGGGGACGAGTCTTCTGAAGAACTATTCTCCCCCTGACGATGAGGACCCAGGAAATAAGATTCAGATTCTTGAAAGGTGACATCCATAGAAACAAAAAATTTCCGACTTGGTGGATGATAACACTTGTACCCTTTTTTATAAGGGTTATAACCAAGGAAGACACACTTAAGAGCCCTAGGATCCAACTTACTCTGATGTTGTTTATGAACATGGACAAAGGCAACACATCCAAACACTATTGGTGGAAGGCTCTGCAATATGGGAACAGAAGGAAAGAAAGAAGTCATGGAATGAATAGGACTGATATTGTTAAGGACCCGTGAAGGTAAACGGTTGATCAAAAAAGTTGCAGCTAATACTGCTTCTCCCCAATAAGAACTAGGAACAGATGTCTGAAAAAGTAGTGCTCTAGCAACTTCAAGAAGATGACGATTTTTCCTTTCAGCAACCCCGTTTTGTTGAGGGGTATCAACACATGTGAGCTCATGAATCATACCTCTGTCTGAAATGAATTGTGACAGGCGTCGATTGACGTACTCAGTACCATTATCAGATCTGAGTCTTTTAATACCAGATTTACTAAGGTTATGATGACCTTAGGATACAGACAGAGCCAAGGAGATCACACTCTTTTCTTCAAGCACTCCCAAAATGGGAAGCTTACTGTGCTCCTTGTATATGTTGATGATATTATTATCACAGGTGATGATTTTGTGGAGAGACAGATTCTGCAAATACGGCTTGCCTCTGAGTTTGAAATCAAAGACCTTGGGAAACTGAGATATTTCCTAGGGATAGAAGTAGCTCATTCAAGCAAAGGAATTTTTATCAGCCAGAGGAAATATGTTCTTGATCTTCTCAAATAAGCAGGAAAGCTCGGGTGTAAACCCTCTAATACTCCTATTGAGCAAAATCAGAAGATGGGCTATGAAGAAGAGAGTCCTCCAGTTGATAAAGGACAATATCAACAGCTAGTTGGGAAATTGATATATCTGGCCCATACTAGACCAGACCTAGCTTATGTTGTTAGTGTTGTCAGTCAGTTTATGCACAATCCAAAGGAAAAACACATGCAGGCAGTAGAGAGAATTCTTCAGTATCTTAAAGGTACTCCTGGTAAAGGATTGTTATTCCGACGTGATGGCAATCTATCTTTAGAAGTCTACACAGATGATGATTATGCTAGATCCGTGACTGACCGTCGTTCTACCACTGGTTATTGCATGTTTCTTTGCGGTAACTTGGTGACATGGAGAAGTAAGAAACAAGATGTGGTTGCCAGATCAAGTGCAGAAGCTGAATTTAGAGCTATGGCTCAAGGCATTTGTGAGTTACTGTGGCTGAAAATTGTACTTGATGATCTCAAAATAAAATGTGAGGGACCTATGAAGCTGCTATGTGATAATAAGTCCGCTATTTGTATAGCTCATAATCCAGTTCAACATGATCGGACTAAACATATTGAGGTCGACCACCATTTCATCAAAGAGAAACTTGATAGCGGGTTGATTACCACTCCATACATTCCCACTAGGCGTCAATTAGCTGATCTATTAACAAAGGAGCTTCCTTCAGACAGATTTCAAGAACTTACTAGCAAGCTGGGAATGATAAATATCTATTCCTCAGCTTGAGGGGGAGTGTTGTAAATAATATTGATTATTTAGTTTTTATTTAGTCATTTATTGTTGTATTGGGCCAAGCCCTTTGTTGTATTGGGCCAAGCCCATTAGGTTAAAAGTAGGTCAAATATTCTCTATAAATAGAGAACCCTTTGTACACATTATTTACAATTCTATAATATATTAGAATACCCTTTTTCAAGTAGAACTCTATCTCCCGCTGTGGCGGAAACTCAGAAACTTCTCAGGAAACACCTCGAGGAATTTCTTCACCATAGGAACACCAGCGATATCCTCTTGTGTCCCACTCACCAAACCTTCCAACATGACATATCCGAATTCCCCTGCTCTCATGCTCTCCTAGCCTGCAGCACCGAAATATAAGGCGAGGAACTGGCAGTGGAATCACACGTAGACATCATCACTCGCTTGGCACAACAGTCAATCATCACATAGTTCTTGGACAACCAAACCATGCCAAGGATGACTTTCAAGTTAGCCATCGACAATCCTATTAGATCCACCGAAAAATCACGGTCATCCCACTGAAATATTTAAACGTCAAAGCATGCATCTTTAGACCCATTTAGACCAGTGATCATGTTAGCTACTTAGTCCTATCATTTTTCATGCCAAGACTTGATATTTAACAAGGAAACCCATGATAAAAGGTGAGGAACATACCCTAAAGTCTCAAAACAGAAACCAAGTGTGCTCTTAGAGCTCTCAATGCAGCTCCAAAAATTTGACTTCACCAAGCCACAAAAATGAGCAACAAGGTTGGCCCTTTCTCTCCAAAGATAGCTTCTTAAAGCTTCAAAAGTAAAGGAAAAAGGCTCCCACACCTCAACCCAAGAACTCAGCCCTCACACACTCAAAACAGAGGCTGGACAACTCAGAAAGACACACTCCTCTCCCTCACAATGTTAACCCACACCAAGCCATGATGTTTTGATGAAGAAAAAGTGAAGAAAAGTGATCACTTGGGCTTTCCCTTGAAGAAGGATGAAGGTGGCAAGAGGGGATACCAAGTTATCCGAAATGGAGGCACATAGGAATAAGAATTTCTGACCTAGGAGCTTGTGCCATGTCTATTTATACTCGTATTAAATTTTAATCGTCGGTATTAGCACTAATAGTTCCACTAATCGTTTTAATCTAAAATTTTAGATTCTGAACCTAGCCATTTTTCTAGGATTTGACATATTTTTATTATAATTTTTGCAGCACTTTGCTGGTACGCGCTTTTATGTAGTCCGTATCAATCCTGACGCCAGTTCTCATTATTTCAACTCCAAACTTGTTATACCAGTCCTATATATTATTTTAGGAATATTCACATACTTATTACAATTTTTTGGGATACTTCATCGGTACGCAATTATATCGTGAAGCAGAACAGGTATTTGCACTTTTCGTCAGAAAAACGACTTTCAACTTTATTAAGCCCTTACTATAATTATTTGGGTCTTCTCATAATTATTCTAGGTCAATTGTGGAATTATTTTCTAATTTCATAATTGAATCATTTAAATTCCTAAATTAACGGTACAGGTTCTTACAACTACCACCCAACGCCACTTTGTCGCCACCATACTAATCATTACCATTAGTCACGACCATCAATATTGATAATAAATTTAAAACTTAACTTTTAAAATTTATTTAGTGAGGAAATAAAAAAAAAGTGAGTTATTTATGTATTTTAATATTTCTTATTTAAATATGTGATTTTCAAAATTTTAATAATTTAAAATAAGAACTAATGTGTAAATAAGTATCCAAAAATAGTTTAGGAATGATGCTAAAATGATGTTTATATCATTTCTTGATATCAAATTGTTCACCTCAAACACCATATATGATAACATTATACTATTAGTTTGCTTATCTAGTGCGCATCAAACATAGGATAAGATGTGAGCTTATCAGACCCATATCATTTCCTACTCTTATCCAACCCTCTTATCATATCCAATCCTATCATATTATTCCCACCAAACACACCCTAAAATTTAGGATGGGTCAAGGTTTTGTTTTTTTTTTTCATTTTCAGAACCAACCAACAATTTCAATAAGGATTTACTATTTAATTGTTACTATAACAGTATAATTATGGGTTTAAAGTTTCTCATCTTCTAAGAGATAATTATATATTATCTCTTACGCATATAATGTAACAGCCCGTTACGTACCGGTATTTTTAACATTGATTATGATATTAAGTGCAGTTACAATCACAGCAGTTTATTTAAAAATGCGAGTAAACTTTTTTCTTTTCATTAGGTAAGCATTTAAAACAATAATAAAACATAATGAGTAAATGTTGTGATCATAACTGAAATCTAAACGCAGAATAATTATAAAAAATTTGCTAACTATAAAATAATATTTCTTCAAGTCACTAAGGGGTTCCCATAAACCCTCTTAGCATAATTCTCACTTTTCCAGTTTTGACATAACTGAACATAGTTCAGTAATATGGACATTACGAGAGATTTAGTGGTTATGAGTCTCTCATATTTTAGTATGTTATTCTAGACTTAATTATCTTTCCAACAAGATATCACACACTCCATAAAGTTCTCGTTTTCTCCGGTTACCACCGTTTGAAGTTGGACAAGTAAAGCTGCCAGCCAACTTCAAACAGGGCTCCAAATAGCCTCTACTCATTTAGTGATTCCGGACAAAATAATCCACCAATTTCTCTCAAATTTTTATACAGTAAACTAGACACCTCAAGATTCAATTTGACATATCATGGGACGAATTTAACTAAGCATTGAGGGAGAAATAAATTTCCCAAAACAGGTCACCGACAGCCCCTACAACAGGGCGTCCTGAACAGTCTGGACTCAAATGACTCTACAGGTATGCACACAACTACACTGGCTACCAAATTTTGACACAATATATTTGACATATTAATCTTCAAAATGGTGTATGGCACGTCCCTATTGGACCTTTGTAGAGGGAGATATGCTCTCCCAAAGTTCACCCATAATCTGCCATTTTATAAAAAATTCGACGACATCTCCTTTGTTTATCCAACCTTTCCACTTTTCAAAAGTGTGTTATTATCCTCAAATGGTTCCTAATAGACAAGAGTGGCACTTAAGGACCAACAATGCCTTGGTGCTCTTACAACCCATGTAAGAACCCGCACCGTTAAATTAGAAATTTAATTAATTAACTATGAGATTTATGAGATAATTCCATAATTGACCCTAATAAGTATGAGAAGGCTTAATTAATTATAGTAAGTGATTAATAATGTTGAAAGTCACTTTTCTGATGAAAGGTGCAGATACCGGTTCTGCCTCTTGGTATAAATGTGTATCCATGAAGTATCCCGAAAAATTATGAAAAGTGTGTATATATTACTAGAATAATATATAGGACTAGTATGTCAAATTTCATCTTAAAATAAAGAGAACTAGTGTCAGAACTGATACCGACTGCATAAAAGCGTGTACCGAAAAAGTGCTGCGAAAAATAAAATAAAAATATGACAAATCTTACAAAAATGGCTAGGTTCAGAATCCTAAGTTTGGAATTAAAATGCTGAGCGTAGCTATTAAGGTTAATACAGTGTGATTAAAACTAATTAGACTATATATTTGAGGGCACAAGTTTCTACGTCAGAAACTTAACATTCTCAACGTGAGTTTTTGCTGACCCTTGGCTGCTACCACCTTTCCCTCACCTTGCCACCTTCATCTTCTCCATAGAAACCTCAAAGTGATCACCTTTGATCATTGTTCCTTCACCAAAACGTCATATCTTGGGGTGTGTTAGCATTGGGTGGTTTTAAGGTTTGTCATTCTGAGTTATAACCTCTGTTTGGGAGAGTGTGGGTGCTGAATTCTTGGGTTTGTGTGGAGGGAGTCATTTGCTTAGCATTTGTGACTCCAAGGAGCCATTTTGTGAAGCAAGGAACCACTTTGGTTGCTCATTTTCGTGGCTCTTCGTTGGCAGCACTGTGGAGTGGCATTGGAAGCTCCAAGGCATTGCCTTTCTTCTGTTTTAAGAGCTTGGTAAACTTTCCCAAACTTGATCATGAGTTTCCTTTGTTAAAGATCAAGTCTTGGCATGAAAAATGATAGGTTTAAGTAGTTAACACCATCACTGAACTAAATGGGTTTAAAGATGCATGCTTTAGCGTTTAAAAGTCTTAAAAATGGAACCTTGGGAGTGATATCTCGCGAAATGCAGAATCTGCATTCTATCGCGAAATATCCGGATATGATAGCCGGATATTGATATCCGGATATGATATTCGGATATGAATATTCGGATATGGGGTTGGAGATATCCGGATATGGCCCCGACAAATATCCGGATATTCTGGGAATTTCGAGATAGTGACTGTTCTGTTCATACAGACTGTGTTTTGGGTTTATGGACCCTACATTGGTTAAGTTGAACCTCTGTAATAAGTAACTAAGGCAGAATCAAAGTGATTAAGGGCTTATGGCTTTGAGAGAAGCATAATGGCATGAAACGTAAAAGGAAAACGTTGTCGTTATGTCTTGAACTATTAGAATACGAATGTTGATATGATTGTTGGTCTAAAACAGATTGTGATTTTTCTGTTTGTGGACTTTGAGCTAGTGTGAACTTTGGCTTGGATTGATTGCTTAAGAGGTAAGTTTCCGTGTCTTCGGTTTAGCCATTGTTGGTTCCACCATACCCCATGGGGGAATAGTTTATATGCATGCTGTGTTTTCATGTTTGAATATTTGAAATGCTATTGAGTTGTTATGTGCAAGTGCCTTATGATATGCATGTGTTGTTCCACCTAGACGGTAAGCCTGAGTATGTGACGTCATACGATATGTTGATTCTGTGGGTGGGTGCAAGTGGTGTCTTGCACTAATTGTAGGTTATCGACGTATGTAAATCCTGCATTTCTCTGGCCAGTAGGATATTTTGACGCACATGACATGATTATATGCTGCATTGCACTGATTTTGGAACTTATACTATTTTCCTGCTTTTAGAACTTATATTGCACATGTAAGTGAGCTTGGGGTGGAGAGATCCTTGAGGACCCCTTGTCTTACTGAGATTTCTGTTTAGAGATCTCACACCACGTTTGGGGCACATTTTCAAGTTCAAGTAACTCGGGAGTTGATACATCAGGCGGTAGGAGGCCGGAGCTGAGTTGAGATTTACGTTTTTATGATGATATGCTTGGATGCTGACATGTTCTATATTTATTATCATGTTATTTGATTTGAGACTCTGTTGGGTCTTGTTGCCTTATTTGGTGAGCATGGGGGTTGTCCATGCCACATTGATTTGACTTTGTTGTTTTTAGATTCGAGTTGTATAATGTATCAGGATTATGGTCCGGACTACGTGTGGGAGTTCCGTGAGTTAGATACACACTTATTTCTATTTATGTAATGAGGTTATTCAGTGTAGTTAGCTGTTTATTTGCAATTTACATACAGGCAATATTTTCTGAAAGAGGATTAACTAATCAACTTGGTTAATATTAATGATGTCATAATTGAAAAGAAAAAGTTCGTTCCCATTTTAATTAAGCGCTGCTTAATACGATGATAAGATAACAAACCGGGTATACACGGAGTGTTACAACCCACAACAATTTGTATCAATTTCTTCAATATATAAATCCTTAATTACTTTATCAAACTTAAACTTATTTCAATTACATTAATCCATTTACATGCATTCTTCACATTAAACATAAATCATATCCTAGAATAGGCCTATTGCCCTTTCATCATACATCATGCTTCAATATTACACAAGGTCCAATAGATACAATTTACAATTCTCTAATGGAAAGCATAATATAACAAGTCCTCCAAATACAACACGATGAAATAAACCTCAAAATATAACATGATAATTATACAACTAGACTTAGGCAAAAAGATGGCATGAACAAATATGACAATATGCATAAACCTAAACCCATATACAATGTTCATGCCCTAAGTCTAGCCTATGCCAAAGTGACCTCAAAATGCAAAAAGTGCTAAAATCTTCAAGTACTCATCACGTGGGCCTCTTGCCCATGGCTCTAATCCCACTGCTACTACCTAAAATAAATGCCCAACACAGGGTGAGATATACGAATATATCTCAGTAACAAAGAGGTTCTGGAGATTACTCCGCCCAATGGCTCACTCAGATGTAAATCAATAATATATTACAACAACTAAAGAGGGATAAAGCAATGGATTTAGTGAAGTAAGGATGCATAGAGAGTAAAAGTACGATGAAACAGGAATGGTCAAAGCCAAAGCCACGCAACATCTGGCCTATTGGCCTCGGCATATAGTCTACGTGTTCTCATCTAAAGAAGTGTTCCCAGAACATCAACCAAGGCACCCTTCATCCATATACACCCGAGACATTCCTAAAGTGCTCCTCAACAGATAACACTCCATGACCCCAGGTCAACTGGAATTCCCTCACGGAGACCTATCCAGTGGAAGTCCGTAACTCCTGAAGGCAACAGTCTACTGGCCAGAGATACGGTACATCCTATGTACCCACTATACATAAATATATGCATGAGCATTTTATAATACATTATCAATATACACCTCCAACCACTACCCCCAAGGGCATGGTGAAGCACACTCGGGGACTAACCCAAGTACCAAAGGATTACCTTGTTGAAGCTCTCTCTAGGTAACTCCAATGCAAGGCACCACCAAGCTTGGTCCAACCAGAAATACTTACACACAGGTCATTCCCATTTCAATTATAACTAAATAAAATATACACATGGTAATTCAATAATTCATGCACTTACCACAATTCTTTTGGTCAAGGACCAAAGGCAACCCATCAAGCTCACCGTTCCAAGTTCACGTCCGTGGGAGGCAACCTACAATGATCACGCAAGGATCATCAACACAATGATGCAACCAATCAAAATATAAAGCACCACAAGCCCACCCACACAAACCATGATTCGGCCAAATGGCCCAAAATACGAAGCCATGTTCTTAATTTTATTTCAAGGTTCCACTAGCTTCCTAAGCTTACCCCAACACCAATTCAATTCCTTGATTCCATTCAATCCCATCACAATACCATTTTCTTTAATTTACCCCATTATGGCCAAAATGCACACACACGCATCCCATGATTTTTCTTCCAATTCAACTACATCATACCAACATATATCCTATTTAAACTTAGTTCCAAGCCTCACAATACCAATTGCATGAATTTTACATCATCCATCCTTATTTCCCCTCACATGGCCGAAATCAATAAGCATGCATACCAAATGATTTCTAATTCATTTCAACACTTCCATACATCATACAATCCTATAATTAACTCATACAAATACTCCACAACTCAATTACACAATCCTATAATCATAGCATTGCACAAAGTCTTGAGTTTCCATCATGAATTTTGCCTAAGTTTCCAAACATTTCATCAATAAATTTTATAAGTTCAATCACTATAAAACATCATTCTAAGACACTTTTATCTAATACACATTTTCAATTTAAAGTCCCCAACTACATTAATTCATCCAAGCATGCTTTAGGTCTTCAAAATGGAATTCAACTCAAAACCAAGAATGGAGGAAAAAGCTTACCACCAATCAAGTCCTAAGTACCGCAAGAATGATTTTCCACACTTGGATGGTCCAAAATCGCCACCAACTACCCTCCTTGGCCACCAAAACCGCCACCAATGTAGGAAAATGATCTCTTTTTTCACTCAATTTTAAGGCTCAATCAAAGAAGGAAAGTTGCTCACAAGATAATTTGGAACAACTTTGGTGTTTTACACATTTGGATTTGATGCTTGGAATCAATGGAAAAATGGATTTCAATTTCTTGCCTATATTCCCATGGAGGCCGCGGGTTGGATGGAGAAGGAGGAGGGAAGTGAAGATGCAATAGTGACTTTCTTAGGTGGCACAAGTCCACTTAAGTGGGGTGGGTCCCACCACCACCTCACGCGATTTAAATTAATTCAAATCTCCCGCTTAAACCACTAAACGTCCATTAATTCCTAGACTATTTAGAAATTCCAATGTTTAAAATTAATCATTGTCCTTGGTCAGTTGAATCCGGAGTTTTTCGGTCGTTCGGTGAAATCACAGTTTTACGCTATTATGGGCATTGTGGGCACGTTTCCCCAAGAACCCTAATTTCAGTCAATTTCCATCAGAAATCATAATTCCTAGTCTTATCTATCATTTATAACTTATTTCCAAATCTAGAGCTCAAAATTCATTCGACACACTTTACGATGCAACTGTACTGCTGTATTTTTATCTGATAAAAGCACTATTCATCATTTTTCCAGAAACTTGTCTAACTACTCAATTTTTGGTTCTAAATCCATTTCCAGGGTTAGTTTTTCCATTTGAGACCTTCTACTCAATTTTCTTTTCCTAGGGTTATATGTTTGGCGAATTACCGTTTTACCCTTCTTATGTATTTTAATCCCGAATTCAGGATTTTAACTAATCATATCCCTTAATCCATACTTTACATATAATTATACGATTTAGAAATATGAGATGTTATATAAAAAGGTGTGAGGTGTTGAAACAGAAAATTAAATTCAAAGTTTGAGTTTGAAATCTTGATGTATTCTCTAGAATCTTAACTGAGTTATTTTTAGGAAATTTGTTTCATAGCAAATAGGCTCTGAGTTGTTACAATTATTTATATTCTGATCTTAGGAATTTGTTAGTTTGTTGTTAGTTTGTTATTATTTACTCTGTATAAATGTACCTCTGAGAGGAACCATTTGAATAGATGAGGAAGTATTTTACCAGCATTGAGTTTTAACATGGTATCACGAGCGTTCTGATCCTTGGTTTTTTTTCTCCCACGTCGTGGTTTCTTATTTTTTCCTCTAACCCGTATTCAGTTTTTTTCCTCCATCCTTTCTGACTCGTACCCATATTCATTTCCCAATATCTTAATCAAATTACCCACCCATATTCTTTGACTCGGATCCCTTTTATCTCTCTCACCGAATCCCTAATTTTTTTTCTTCTCTGAAATTGCCATCGACAATGAAAATGAAACCCTTGTTTCTCCTCCACATAACACCGCGGCCCCTGCCTCCTCCTCCAAACCATCCTCCAACATTGTGATTCACCAAGACAACTCTTCCTTCTCTGTCACTGTGATTTTGGATGACACCAACTATCCTCTTTGGTCCCAATTGATGGACATGCGAATTAGAGCACGGAACAAGTCCGGGTATCTCACCGGAGCAACGAAGAAGCCAGCCGTGGAAGACCCTACCTACGACAGTTGGGTTACGGAGAACAAGCGTGTAAAAAGCTGGCTGATTGAATCGATGAACCCATCCCTCATGCAACGATTTCTCCGTCTGGAAACAGCATCTGAAATTTGTGATGCCGCTCTTCGTACCTTCTACGACAGGTCTGATGAATCTTGTTTGTTTGAATTGAACCAGCGATCCTTCAACATGAAACAAAATGGGCGTCCCTTGTCGGTGTATTACAATGACCTGGTTTCAATTTTTCAGGATATTGATTACCGTTTGACTTCTCAAGGTAGCACGGTTCAAGGGGTTGTCTAGATGCACTCAACCATGGCTCGTCTCAGCGTCCATATTTTCCTCAGCGGTCTGGACTCTGACTTCGACTCCGTCCGTGGTGAAATCCTTCGCAAGGACCCCAAGCTTGATTTGGAGGGAAGCTATGCCTATGTTCGTCGTGAACAGCACCAACGTCTCACTATGGGTCGCCCACACACTAGTACTGAATCCTCTGCTCTAATAACTCAGTCATCTCGTCCTTCCTCCGGCTCCTCTTCCACCAGACACGACAAAGAACCATTCCCCAACAAGTCCAATCCTCTTATCTGTTCGTATTGTGGGGATACTGGACATACTAAGACTCGTTGCTATGAACTCATTGGATATCCTGAGTGGTGGGATTTTTGCAAGAAGCCTCAAAGGAAAGCTCTCAACAAAGCTCTGGCCATCACTTCGGCTACTGAGTCTACCGATTCCCCTCCTCCCGTTGCCAATGCTGTGTATGAAGGACTGTTAGGTATGTCTCATGCTTTCTCTACACTCTCTCGAAATACTGCTTGGATAGTTGATACGGGTGCCTCTGATCACATGGTTTGTTCTCCCCATGCCTTAACTCATATTAATCCTACTGCTAAAACAATGATTTCCACGGCTAATGGAGGGACCTCAGCTATCACTGGTCAAGGTTCCATTGTATTATCTCCTACAATCACCCTTAAATTTGTTTTGGTTGTACCATCTCTTGAATTTAACCTTATTTGTGTCATTCAACTAACCTCAGACCTTCATTGCAAGGTTATTTTTTATCCTAATTTCTGTGTCTTTTAAGGAAGCCAGAATCAAGAGATCCTTGGTTATGGAATTAGACATGGCAAGCTATACCTCTTGGACTCCTCCATCCTTGATAATTTCCCTTCCATTTATGCATCTTCTATCTCGAGTTTGGACTCTTCATCCACTGCTGCTTGGCTTTGGCACAAGAGACTTGGTCATCCCTCCTTTAGTCACCTCAAAAAATTGTTTCCCCAATTTTTTGTTAATTTGAATGTTGCTGATTTTCAATGTAAAACTTGTGTTTTGGCCAAGAGCCATCGTATTCCTTTTCATCCAAGTTTCAATAAAAGTTCTGTTCCATTTCAAGTAATACACTCTGATGTATGGGGACCCTCTAAAGTTCCTTCTTTCTCTAAATCTTATTATTATGTCTCCTTTATTGATGAATGCACTCGTATGGTCTGGATTACTTTACTCAAACATAAAAACGAAGTTTTTTCTGCATTTAAAAAATTTCATACTATGGTATTGAACTAATATTCTTCTGCCATCCATATTTTTCAATCTGATAATGGCTCAAAATACATGAACAATTTATATTCTGATCTTTTATCATCTCATGGCATAAAACACCAAACTTCTTGTCCATATACATCCCAACAAAATGGTCTGGCTGAGAGGCGTAACCGTTAACTTTTGGAAATTGTTAGAGCCTCTCTCTTCGAAATGAATGTTCCCCTCTGTTATTGGGGGGAGGCTGTGGTTTCCGCTGCTTATCTTTTGAATAGAACTCCTTCTTGTGCTCCTAATTTCAAAACCCCACAACAAGTCCTTGAATCCCATTTTTCTCTTCCTCATGTCACAAACCTTGAACCCAGAATTTTTGGTTGCACCTCTTATGTCCATGTTCCCAAAACGCTTAGGTCTAAACTTGATCCTAATGCAAAAAAATGTGTATTTGTCGGTTACTCTGATTCACGAAAAGGATATAGGTGTTTTGATCCCATTTCCCATAAAATGCATATTTCTTTGGAAATTTCTTTCTATGAATCTACACCATATTATTCATGGGGAGACTCTATTTCTTCTTCTAAATGGGAGACTGTCCTAGATCAATTTGGAGAAGCATAAATTCGTCTCCAAGACCAGTTCCCGGTTGATGCTCCTTCTCCTTCATCAAGTGTTGCCTCTACTCCATCTCCCAGCTCCACGAATATTTCTTCACATCCTGAAGCTTCATGTCTGATTCCTACACCTCGGATCTCATCCCCACAGCACCATGAAACACAAACTGAACAGGTTAGTGATATACAAAATGATTTATCCATAATCCCTACATCTCAGAGTTCTCCCATTCATATTAGAAGGTCTGTCTGTACCAATAAAGGTATACCAAAATCCTTTTATGAACCAGATCCAAAAGTCAAAGCCAAATACCAATTAGTAACTATGTATCTACTCAAAACCTCTCTGAATCATGTGCTCTAACCATTAATCAATTGTCTAGTGTATGTATTCCGAATAGTGTGCAGGAAGCATTAGATGATCCAAAGTGGAACTGCCATGGAAGTAGAAATGGAAGCACTTCAGAAAAATAACATCTGAGAACTAGTGCAGCCACCAAAAGACAAGAAAACAATTGGATGCAAGTGGGTCTTCAATGTAAAATTAAGAGCTGATGGGAATATTGATAGATTCAAGGCAAGATTAGTGGCTAAGGGCTATACCCAGAAGTATGGTGTGGATTACCAAGAGATGTTTGCTCCCGTTGCCAAGTTAAACACAATCCGTATTCTGATTTCCTTGGCTGCAAACAGAGATTGTAAATTAAGGCAATTTGATGTAAAAAAAATGCTTTTTTGAATGGAGAATTGGAAGAGGAAGTTTATATGGATGTGCCACCTGCAGTGAAGCTCTCTTCTTCAAAGGAGAATGCATTGTGCAAGTTAAAAAATGCACTATATGGTCTAAAGCAGTCACCAAGGGCTTGGTTTGGGAGATTTTCTCAAGCAATGATAAAATATGGATATACTCAAAGTAATGCAGATCACACCTTATTCTTCAAGCACAGGGAAGGTAAAATAACTATCCTCATAGTTTATGTAGATGATATGATCTTGGCTGGAGATGATGAGGAGGGGATGAAATCTCTTGCACAACACTTAGCCACTGAATTTGATATGAAAGATTTGGGTCAACTGAAGTACTTCTTGGGCATTGAAGTCACAAGATTCGAAGAAGGAATAGCATTATCACAGAGGAAATACGTTCTAGACTTGTTATCTGAGACTGGAATGCTAGCGTGCAAACCAGCTGACACGCCAATAGAAGTAAATCACAAGCTTGGTATTTACCTAGATCACATTGGAACTGATATTTGCAAGTACCAGAGGCTAGTGGAAAAGCTTATCTACTTATCTCGGACAAGACCATATATCTGTTATGCAGTAGGAGTAGTGAGCAGGTTTATGCATTCTCCTAGTGAAGAACACATGAAGGCTGCCTTTAGAATTCTGAGATACTTAAAAGGATCACTTGGAAGAGGTCTTCTTTTTTCGAAAAATAAAAAAGAAGGCATAGAAGGATATACTGACTCTGACTGGGCAGGAGACCAGACTACAAGGCAGTCTACCTTGGGTTATTTAACCTTTGTTTATGGGAATCTAGTCACATGGAGGAGCAAAAAGCAAAAAGTGGTTGCCAGTCAAGTGCCGAAACTGAGTTTAGAGGTATGTCATATAGAATTTGTGAACTTCTGTGGATTAAGAATGTCCTTAAAGATTTAAAATTACGAAATGATTGCCCTATGAATCTTTACTGTGATAATAAGGCTGCCATTGAAATTGCACAAAATCCAGTTCAACATGATAGAACCAAGCATGTAGAAGTTGACAGACATTTCATAAAGGAGAAGGTGGATCAAAAAATTATTAATATTCTTTACATCAAATCTGAAGATCAGCTGGCAGATGGCCTAACCAAAGCAATCTTTGTTAAAGCACATGGAAGTATACTTTGCAAGTTGGACATGTTGGATATACACGCACCAACTAGAGGGGGAGTGTTGAAACAAAAAATTAAATTCAAAGTTTGAGTTTGAAATATTGTTGTATTCTCTAGAATCTTAACTGAGTTATTTTTAGGAAATTTGTTTCATAGCAAATAGGCCCTGAGTTGTTACAATTTTGTATATTCCGATCCTAGGAATTTGTTAGTTTGTTGTTAGTTTGTTATTATTTACTCTGTATAAATGTATCTGAGAGGAACCATTTGAATACATGAGGAAGTATTTTACCAGTATTGAGATTTAACATGAGGGACTCTTGTAGGACCATGTGAGAATAAGAGAGAAAAAGAGAAAAACTAGACCCACACACTTTTATATTTGTATAGGATATAATTTTATCTTAACATGAGAACATTAAACTCTATAACTATTTCAACATATGGTGTCCTATAGCTTATTCAAAATTTTCATAACTATTTCACTGTTAGTGATTTTAATAAGAATAATATTATTTGTACCTCGTTTCAATAATTCTTATGAATTGTTCAAATCTTAGACGACATATAGGGTATGTCCTTGCTCAAATATGTTGACGTTCAATCGTTATATATATGCAATTTATATATAGAGCAAATCCCTAGAAATACTATAGATTTTCCTTCAGAGTCCCATCCAACAATTCCTTCATACATTATTTACTTCTTTTTGTTATTATATTTTTGGGGTGTTACCATTGACCCTAATAATAATGTCACTGATCCCATTAAATGTTATGAAACATGTAAGTGCTACTATTAATGCATTAATTATAGAATTATTCTATAATATACTGTATACTAATATACTGTATACTAATATATTATTCTATAATATACTGTATAACTAATGGCTATCAAAGAAACCCCATCACCATGCACATGGGCATGTTCCCCTCTCTAACTTTGGACAATATAAAATTTTTGATATTTTCCCCATCCAGCTGAGACATTAATAACTTTGTTGTACACAAATTAATTAAAACACAGACAAAATAAATTATGTGAAGAATCTTTTGACAGGAATAAATAATGCATTAAAATTGAAGGAATTAAGCACACGACAATATCGACAGCAGAGCAGGTTCACATAGCTAGCAGAACAAGTGCTTATTAGCAAGCCAACAGTAATAATAAACAAGCCAGACTAATATATAGGCTGAGTTTATTTGCTTCTTGTTCAGTACAAATGCCCATAAAATTAAACTTGAATCTATATACGATCAAAACAAAATAGAGACACATCCAAACAAATAACATTGTTCCATATTTGTCTCTGCTGAAGTGCTTTATATATCTTTTATAGATCCACTTTTAAACGGGACTCTGATATTGAATATGTATTAGGCCAGTCTCAGCTTCTGCTTTTGCATTTTTCCTTGGCTCTTGGTGCTGAAAGTACAGAAAAAGATGCCAACATTAGAATAGCAGTAAATTAATTTGTTTGGAATGGAAAACATCAGAATAAATTTGTTTAAAAAAGATGCCAACATTAGAATAACTATTTGCAAGCGATAGTACCTCTATCAATGGATCAAATGATACATAACAACAAGTGAGTTAACACCACATCTCAACCCAAAAATTTAAGACTATATGATTATGGGGATTTTTTTCCGCTTATGTCATCCTCACTTGGTTTATGTCTAACTGATGTGAAATTTCACAACACTCACATGTTATAGAAATACACAAAATTGACATTAATATGACTTTCACCTAAAACTTAAGTTTTTGTATTGAATTGATTTTTTATATGATATTAAAACCTCCATGATCAAGTGGTCACATGTCACGGATTCGACTTTCACATGTCTCCTATTCTATTAAAAAAATAATTAAAAGATTGTGGAGTTTTTAGGGATTGTGTATTGTCCACCTTTCGAGCCCAATGAGCTTTTGTGTGAGGTGCATTTTAGAAAAATATAAGATAATACAATTAATATGACATTCACTTAATAACTTAAGTTTTTTGATTAAATTGATTCTTTACATCACACTTTAATATTTCCAACAAAATTGCCAAATATAAAAAGTGATTAATAATTGTTTTTCCTAATAATCATTTCCACGAGTCATTAGATGAATGATAAGAAATATATAGTTGATGTTTAAAGATATATAATAATACATACCGAGCCCAATCGCTTCTGATCCTTTCATTATTCGCAGACGCTTGCATGATTCAACAAACATTCTTCAAGAAAAAAGAAAAGGGTTAATTTCAAGACTTAATTGAACTCAAACTACGGTTAATTGATTTTTATGTTCCATTGATTAAATAATTATGAGTCATGATGAATTTTATACTACTAATTAATAAAGACATTACAAAATTTACTTGGTATACCGTATACGACATTTATTTAATGAAAAGTGTAAGAATATATACAGCATAGTTTGCTGTGGGTGAAGAACTTACTCCCATGGAACATCACCCACAAGCATCCAATCACTATCCTTATCTTCATAGGTTGGCACATACTCAGACCTGTTCAGAAGATCCATCAACTTGCTCTCATTCATGAAGTCTATTATTCCTTGGGCCCCGTAGTTTCCTTCAGTAGACCAAAAAAAAAAAAAAAACCATAAATGACAAGAAAAGTCAGTGTATTATACTTCTAATTAAGTAATAGTTAATCATGCACTAACCTACAATCAATTAGCAAGATTGTAACATTGCTGATATGATTAAATCCAAAGAAAAAAAAATGATTAAATCCAACTCTGCATGCACCATCAACAAATTCACATGCCGGATAGATCAGGAGCAATAAAATAATGTTTAATCGGTAATTTCATGAGCAACAGTGCAACTGTCTTAGTCTTGCAGTTGTGTAAAGAGAGGTTTTGGGGCCGTATATATACGTAGGCAACGGAGGTATAAATTATATTTTTATTTTTGATCGTTGATTTTATTTATATTTAATTGTTTTAATTTTTTTTAATTATGTGAGCTATTGGATATTATTGTTGAGGTGTAAATGAGCTGGATCAAGCTACGCTTTGACCTATATATGTCATGTCTCTGTAAAATATTTTGTGTCTAAGTTGACCTATTAGTTTAATATAAACACTAAATTATAGATATTGTCTATTTATATTAAAAAATCAAAAGTTTCAGCCTAGATCTGTTAGTCTATTTAAATTTACAAAGTTTTCAATAAATAAAATAATATCATTTTATTACTCTAAATTACTTAAATATTTATTTTATTTTATTTTAATTAAATTAAATAAATAATACCATATAGACCGATTTGTAGATTTATAGATCAGACCTGATAAAAGTAAGCACGTGACTTATTTTCTAAACACACTGTTTTAAAGACTTGACTCTATTCTAGTTTATTGAATATATTAGACTATGCTTGACTTGACATAAGCTAGACTACAGGCATCAAATAAGTCATTTAATCCATTTACAATCCCTACATATAAGTGAATCAAAAATTAAATATTAGTGTAAAATTTCTTATTCATAAAATTAGTGTAAGCCATTATATACACACATATGATGAAATCTTGTGTGTAATGCTTACCTACGGTGAAGGAGCTGAACATTTTGACTAACGCATCAGATAATTGCTGGTAGCTTTTGTACATTTTCAAGTCCACTTTGCGAAGGTAAGGTGCGCCATCCATGGAAACCTTGACAAATGCCACAGAAGTAGTGCTGTTTTTTGTCTTCTCAGTGCCATCCTCACTATTAATCTTTTGCGACATAATGTTCTTCCTGTACGAGCGCACTGGTGGCCAACCAACCACTTGTGCCCTGAAATATTCCAAATACCCATCATCAATTGTATTCTTCTTTTGTTTTGTTCAAGATTAAAAACAAAAATAACTAGACAAAATTCAACTTATGGCATACTGTTATCGTGAATGAAGAAGTATATTCAATTGCATACTATAGTTTACCATTAGCAAAAAGGAAATTTTCGAAGAAATAAGCAGAAAATATAGAAGAAATAGAATGGCGATGTAGGGAAAGAAACGTGTGTGTTTTTTTTTTGGATATATTTTTTAGTTCATGGATTAAGATTAGTCTGGTTAGAACACTTTTAAATTCATTATAGGCGGCGGTTCTCTCAAGATCATTTTCTCTATTTTCATGGCTCGATTGTTGGTATCACTTGATTCAGGATAACCGATTCTTTATTATCACTTGAACCAATGATTATTGGTACAAGCCTATATTCTTAACTAATAGTACTTGGATGGTTGAAAGGAAACAAAAATCAGGAAGGAATTTAAACATCAACTTATTTTAGGTCCAAGAACAAGAAAATGGAAAATAGAAGCAAGCAGATGCCATTAACAATATGCAAGAAAAGTGGAGAAAGGGACTATTATTACTTAGCTGGTGGCTTATGAAGGGTCTTCTCCTTCGAGACATCCTTCAAATTCTCATTCATATCATCCTTGGAATGAAGATTAAGCTTGAGATCAAGAGTCTCAGAGAACCCTCTTTTTCCGGTGGCCCTTGGAGTTTCCACTTCAGTGCTTCCACCAGGCAAACCTAGGCATAGCTCTGTCTCCTTCAGGTTCAAATCATGCTCCTTCCCCAGCAAAGTTGCCATTTTTGGCTTGTCAATAAATTACACAGCCTCAGCAATAGATACTTAAATAAACGAAGCTATTTTTGTTTTATGTTTTGTTTTCCTTTCTTTCTCTCTAAAAGTGTCTCTCTTTATGGCACGGTTATTTCCTTTGCTTCCCCTTTCCTGTGTCCTATTATTCTTCTATTATAAGGCTGCTTGGTTGGGCTATATATAATAGGGGGGGGAGAGAGAGAGTTAATAATATAGGTCTTAACCGACTCTGTTGGTTTCATATGCTAACGGGATTTGAGGTACCTAACCTACTCTACTCAACTGGGTAACCGAAATGTGGAATTAATAAACCTCAATTTTTATGCCTTCCAAAGATACTAATCTGTCCCTTCTTGTGAATTTCAATTCACATGCAGTGCACGAGTGGTTTTTATTAGTTTCCCATCTACTATTGTCCTCTTATTGCAGGATTTGGTATTTTCTCATGTTAAAATTTTATATTATTTGATTATGTAAATTTTTTATATCTATTTTTTTTTTCATTAATGATATTGAACTTCACGTATGTGAAAAAAAAGATAACTATAAAAAAATTTCACATAATGAGGTGATATATAATTTTAAAATGAGAGAATTCATCCCTGGTTAACTTTTCTGAAATAATACATTGTTTTATTTTCTTTCCTCATACGTAGGCATGCAACTTGTACGATTTGTAATTTTTTTTAATACATATCTCTGCTCGCAATCATATCCTTTAATAATGTAATTTATGTAAAATCTTCATAGAATATATTACGAGAACAATCAGTGTTATTATTAGTAATGGACCGAACGGTTCATCCCATTCGCCGTAAACCCGTACTGGTTTTCAGATGAACCGTTTTGTTTTGTTGAAGTTTTAAGTATAATAATTAGAGGAGAATACTAAAAAAAAAAAAAAAAAAACAATTTAGAGGAGGGTTATAGTGAAAACTTTTATTTATTTTTTTTACAAACTACATTATGTTTTACTTAAGAGTATCTTATAGATAACACATAATGTGATTTATAAAAGTTTGTAAATAAAAAATTTGTAAATATAATCTTTCCGAAATAATTAATGGGGGTTACTGCTTGGATTCAAAACTTGGGTACTTGGGAAAGATATCAATAACATTTACCATTAGGTCAATACTTTTTTATGGTAGTTATCCAGTCACTATTGTATTTATTAGATATTATACTATAAATTAAATTTAACTGATCCAACTAGTGACTCACTGATCCATTGACACAATTCTGGGATCAAACCAATAACTAATTTGAGTTTAATAAAATTAAAAAGAATGATAGTGATTGAAAAGAATGGTAGTGACAATGTCATAGAAACAATATCAGTAGCAGTAACGATACAATATTTATAATTGTGATCATGGTTATCAATCATCGTAGTGGTTGTGATTTAAGAATGGTAACGATACATCGGGTGCATATAAGATGTTACATTTTATGATATCAGAGCACTTTCTAAGAAAAAAAGCCTGTATGTATTGCAATAACTTAAGATGCCTTGTTGTGTGAATTGTCTTGTGAGTTTCTATTAGGTTTTGCTATGATAATGCAAGTGTGACCACATTGTGTGGGCCTCATCAACTCATCCTTTGTATAACATGTGAAGAGTTATGGAACCTCCTAGGAGAACTCGGGAGACGAGTAAGGGTCAGTCTGATCCTATCATGACTGTATTAGCTGAGATACAGGCGGCTAGACAAGTTGATCAGGAGGCCACTAGAGTGGCCAACCAGGCTATGATGGATGCCGTGAGAGAGGCGAATAGGAAGGCCACTGAAGACGTGCTTGAGGTAAACCAACTGGCGAACATGACTATGATGAGGGTCATGTTGGAGGAAATGAGGACTGGTCGCAATGATAGCCAGCATCCGCCACCGCCACCACCACCTTATCACCAGGATGGGAATGGAGGAAGAGGGACGCACATTCCTGAGGACGATGGTCAGAGCCACATGGAGGGTGTTAGTCACCTTCCGGGGATGATGCAACCTTACTATGAGCCCATGGAAGATCAGGAGATGAGAGACCGCCAGCTAATGCTTACTGTAAGCACAAGCCACCTTTTTTATGGATCCTATGATCCCATTGTTGCAGTTAGATGGCTCCAGGCCCTGGACAAGATATTCAAGGTGATACAGTGTACTAATTCACAAAGATTGATGATTTCCACCTACATGCTTGAGGGAGATGCACATGAGTGGTGGATGAACACCTCTCAGGCGTATGAGATGCAGGGTCATTTGATTACTTGGCCATTCTTTGAGGAGTTGTTCCTTGGGAGATATTTTCCTTATGATGCTCAGGAAAGGAAACAGTAAGAGTTTGAGCGCCTGGTGTAGGGTTCCCTGACCATAGATGATACTTGGCTAAGTTCAATGAACTGGCCAAATTTGCCCATTTTCGGATTGCTATGCCTACACCTGTATTTTTAGCTGCTAAGTTCCGTAGGGAACTTAATGGGGAGATAGCAGATCGGATAGCTAGATATGCATCCAGAGATTTTGGTACTTTGATTCAGCAGTGCCGAGACATAGGGGATGTTTGTGTGATAAACAAGAAGAGAAAGACTGGAGAGCCAGAGACGAAGGGAGCTAGTGGTTCCACTACTTGGAAGGACAGGAGATTTGGGGGGAAAGGAAAAGGGAAGCAGTTATCTGTCAGGCAATCGCCTAACCAGTTCAAGAGGACATTTACTCAGCAGGGCAGTACAGCTAGACCTCCCACCATTCCCAGATGTACCGGGTATTGGAGATCACATGTTGGGCCTTGTTCCACCGATCAGATCAATTATTTCAAGTGTGGCAAGGAGGGCCACTACACCAGAGATTGTCCCTCGTCGGTTGCTAGGGTTACAGCAGTTCAGGCGGCCCCTCTACAGATGTTTTTATTCCACCTACAGCGACACCCGTTGTACCACCAGTTATGGGACGTGTGTACACTCTTGATCGCCAGCAGTTGGATAAAGCTCTGAACCTTATGAGAGGTACTATTTTTATTGGTGGTTGTGACATAGATATGTTGTTTGACTCCAGAGCCACTCATTCTTTTACTGCGGATCTGATTGCTGTGGGGCTAAATTTGCCCATGTATGAGCTTTCTCCACCTTTGAGGGTTACTACCGCTACTGGGGAGAAATGCGACGCTTCATCTATTTATTGGGATGTGGCATTTGAATTGGATGGTCGAGATTATTTAGCAGATCTCATTTTCCTGCCCATGGTCAATCTTGAGATCATTTTGGTTGTGGATTGGTTGTCCAGAAATTGTGTGATGATTGATTACTGTGCAAAGAAAGTGGTGATGTCTCCTTGTATTTCCCTACCAATTCTTCTCCTTATTTATCAGTGCTTCAGGCGAGAAAGGCCTTGAGAGCAGGAGCATATGGCTATGTTATGTTGGGAGGTTTGGTGAGTGGGACACAAGAGGATATTACCGGCATTCCTGTGGTGAGGGAATTCCTTGAGGTATTTTTCTGAGGAGTTTCCTGAGTTTCCGCCACACTGGAGATAGACTTCTCTATTGATCTTTTACCTGGTGTGGGGCCTATTTCACTAGCTCCATATCGGATGTCTCCACCCGAGTTAGCGAAATTGAAGAAGCATATTGAGGATCTTTCTGTGAAGAACTTCGTCTGACCTAGTATGTCTCAATGGGGAGCACCAGTAATATTTGTCAAGAAGAAAGATGGAATCATGCGATTGTGCACTGATTACAGGCAGTTGAACAAGGTGACAATCAAGAACAAGTATTTTGGATCAACTCAGGGGTGCTTGCTTGTACTCAAAGATTGATCTTTGGTTGGTATCCGATCCGGGTTAAGACGGAGGATATTCCCAATACCGCATTTTGTTCGACATATGGTCACTATGAGTATTTGGTGATGCTATTTGGCCTCACCAATGCACCGGTAGTATTCATGGATTACATTAACCATATTTTCCAGCCGTACTTGGATCGTTTTGTGATTGTCTTCATTGACGGCATATTGATTTACTCTAAGAGCGAGGAGGAACACGAGGAGCACTTGAGGATTGTACTGCAGGTACTTAAGGAGAAGAAATTTTATGCAAAGCCTTCGAAGTGTGAGTTTTGGCTCACTTCAGTGAAATTTCTTGGGCATGTGATTACTGCAAGAGGAGCAGTAGACCGAAAAAAAATAGAAGCAATATTGGATTGTGAGAGACCCAAAATAGTTACAGAAGTTAGGAGTTTCTTAGGATTGGCAGGCTACTATAGGAGGTTCATTGAGGGATTGACCAATATGGTGTTGCCACTTACTCGCCTTACCCGGAAGGAGACTCCATTTGTGTGGACTCACGAGTGTGAGGAATATTTTCAGGAGTTGAAGGAAAAATTGACAACTGCACCAGTGTTGATCCTTCCTGATCCTGCGGAACCGTTTTAGCTATTTTGTGACGCTTCTAAGAAGGGGCTAGGTTGTGTGTTGATGCAGACTTGTAGAGTTGTTGCATATGCTTCGAGGCAGTTAAAGCCTCATGAGGAGAACTACTAGACTCATGATCTGGAGTTGGCTGCCATTGTTTTTGTCTTTAAGATTTGGAGGCATTACCGGTATGGAATGAAGTTTGCGGTGTTCAACAATCATAAGAGTTTGAAGTATCTTTTTGTCTAGAAGGAGCTGAATATAAGACAGAGACGATGGATAGAATTTCTTAAAGACTGCGACTTTGAGTTGAAGTACCACCCAAGCAAGGCCAATGTGGTAGCTAATGCTTTGAGTCAGAAATCTGTGAGTCTATCCAGCTTAATGATTAATGATCTTGATGTGATTGAGAAGTTTCGAGACTTGACAATGACCTCTTTGTTTTGGGGTGCACTTCTAAAGATGGAAATTGTGAGAGTTGAAAATGAGTTGATGGATAAGATCAAAGAGACGTAAGTGAAAAGAGAATGCCTTGATTACGTGAAGAACCAAAAGGGTGTGTCTTCAAACGAACAGAGATTGTTGTTGTTTCATAATAGCATTGTGGTACCTAGAGGTCCATTGACAAAGGAGGTGATGTTAGAGGCTCATAAGGGTCAATTCACTATTCACCTTGGGGCTACAATGAAGTACCAGGATTTGAAAAGACATTTCTGGTGGTCGAGCATGAAGAAAGATATAGCAGTTTATGTGTCCACGTGTTTAATATGTTTGAAAGTGAAGATTAAGCACCAGAAACCATCTGGTAAGCTTCAACCTCTTGAGATTCCGCAATGGAAGTGGGAGAGCATTTACACGGACTTCGTTGTGGGATTTCCTAAGACTCAGGTTAGTTGTGACTCTATTTGGGTCATTGTGGACAGATTGACTAAGTCTGCCCATTTTCTTCTAGTAAAGGTGAGCTTCTTACAGAGCAGTTGGCCCCCAATATATATGTTCGCGAGATTGTGAGGCTTCACGGGGTGCCCGAGAGTATCATTAGTGATAGGGACCCGAAGTTCACATCTTGATTTTAGACGGCGCTACAGGAAGCTTTTGGTACTCAGTTGAGATTGAGTACAACCTATCACTCTCGGACTGATGGACAGACTGAGCGGACCATCTAGATATTGGAGGATATGATAAGGGCTTGCACTTTGGAGCATGGCTCAGCATGGGATCGGTACCTACCATTGCTTGAGTTCTCGTACAACAAAAGTTTTCATGCTAGCCTGGGCATGGCACCCTACGAGGAACTGTATGGTAGAAGGTGTAGGACTCCTACCTGTTGGTTGGAGGTTGGAGATCGTGAATTATTTGGCTTGGGCTTTGTCCAAGATACTACACAGCAGATCCAAATGATCAGAAACAAGCTGAAGAAAGCACAAAATTGTCAGAAGAGTTACTATGACAACTGTAACACCCTGTGTATACCCGTTTTGTTATCATGTCATCGTATTAAGCCACACTTGATATAAAAATGCAAAATATCTTTTTCTTCTCAATTATGACATCATTATCAATTACCAAGTTGATTACTTAATTCTTTTTCAAAACATTGCATGTATGTAATTGCAAATGAACAGCTATGTAAACTGAATAACCTCATAATATAAAGATGTGAGTATCTAAGTCACGGAACTACAACACACAGTCCGGACCATAATCCTGATACAATTAATGCAACTCGAATTCAAAATAAAGACAGTCAATCAATGTGGCAGGGACGACCCTCGTGCTCATCAAATAAGGCAACAAGCCCAACAGAGTCTCAACAATAACAACATAATCATAAAGATAGCAGAAAACATGCCAGCATCCAATCATAACAGTATAAGCAGCAATGTCTAACTCAGCTCCAGCCTCCTGCCTCCCGAGGTCTCAACCCCCGAGTTACCTGAACCTGAAATATGTGCCCTAAATGTGGGGTGAGATCTCAAACAAAAATCTCAGTAAGACAATGGGTCCTCAAGGATTTCTCCACCCCAAGCTCACTTACATGTGCAATATAAGTTCTAAAAGCAGTTTAACAATATAAGTTTCAAATCAGTGCAATGCAGCAGATAATCATGTCATGTGTGTCAACTATTCTATTGGCCAGAGGAATACAGGATGTACGTACATCTACAACCCACAATAGTACACGCCCATGCCGTACCTGCCCACAGGATCATAATCTCGTCTAGGTGAAACATCACATACATATCATAGGGCATTTGCACTTAATAGTTCAAAAGCATTTCAATAATTCAATACATGAAAACATATCATGCACATAAACCATTCCCCCATGGGGTATGGTGGAACCAACAATGGCTAAACTGAGGACACGAAAGCTTACCTCACAAGCTAACTATCCAAATAAGAGTCCAATCAAGCTCAAGGTCCACAAACACCACTCTCACAGTCTGTTTACACCAACAATCATATCAACACTCATAATCTATAAGCATATAACATAAAGACAACGCTTTTCCTTTTACGTTTCATGTCTTTAGGCTTGTCACAAAGCAATAAGCCTTTAATCACTTTGATTCTGACTTAGAGTAATCATTACAGAAGTCCACATTAACCAATCATGGGTTTACAAACCCAGAATGCCATTCTGTATGAACAGTACAACTACTGTCTCGAAATTTCCAGAGTATCCGGATATATGTCGGGGCAATATCCGAATATCATATCCGGATATGCGTATCCAGGTATCATATCTGGATACCCATATTCGGATATCACAAGACTCTATATCCGGATATCAATATCCGGATACCATATCCGAATATTTCGCGACAGAATGCAGTTCTGCATTTCTAGGTGTGTTTAACCTAACCCACCCTTAAGTTATTAACTTTAGTTTGTTACATGCATCAAGGTCCATTCTTTCCAAAGAAAACTCAAGAACAAATATGGAGAGGCTTACCAACAGTTCAAAACGGAGAAAGGAATGCTCTTGGAGCTCTCACTTCAGCCTCTAAGGTCTGCTACAAAAGGGAACACGAAAATGACACTCAAGCAAGGTCCTTTCTTCGCAAAGGTTGCTTCTTGGAGCTTCCACAACCAAAGGGAAGACTCCCAAACCACACAACTCAAAAAAAGCCCCTTCCCAACACACACACAGCACCCTCAACTTAGAAGATGACACATTTCACACTCACAAAAGCTCACACCCAAGTGTTTACTTGTTTAGAGATAAAGAAATCAAAGAAAATGGGTGACTTGGAGAGTTTCCCATGCAAGGAAGGCCATGGAAGAGTGTGGCAGCATCTCACCTTCAGAAACCCACGTAGAGAGGCTGATTATGGCCTAGGGTTGTGTGCAAGAATAGTATTTATAGTGGTTTAAGTCTTAAGCACACAGTATTAGCACTAATAGCTACGCTTAGCATTTAATTCCAAACTTTGGATTCAGAACCTAGCCAATTTTCTAAGATTTGTCATAATTTTATTTTATTTTTCGCAATACTTTTCTAGTACGCGCTTGTACTTAACCAGTATCAGTTCTGACACCAGTTCTCATTATTTTGACCTGAAACTTGTTAGGCTAGTCCTATATATTATTCTAGTAATATTCTCATACTTATTATAATTTTCTGGGATACTTCATCGGTACGCATTTATACAGTGATGCAGAATCGGTATCTGCACTTTTCGTCAGAAAATCGACTTTTAGCATTCTTAATCACTTACCATAATTATTTAAGTCTTCTCATAATTATTCGGGTCAATCATGGAATTATCTCATTAATTACATAATTAATTAATTAATTTTCTAAATTAACGGTGTGGGTTCTTACAACAACAAGCATAGACCATTGGAGTTTAGCGAGGGTGAACACGTGATTGTGAGACTTTCACCTGTCACCAGTGTTGGTCGTGCCCTTGGAGTGAGGAAGCTTTGTCCGAGATTCATTGGGACATACCAGATACTTGGTAGGGTAGGGCCTACTGCTTACCGGCTTGTCTTGCCTCCGAACTTGGCCAACATCCATGATGTGTTTCACGTGTCACAGCTACGGAGATACATAGTTGATCCTTCGCACATTGTATAACCCGATGATGTGGAATTATGAGAGAACCGTAAGACTCCCGTAGGACCACTCAAAATCATTGATCGTGGCGAGAAAAAGCTAAGAAGCAAGATCATTCTTATGGTCAAAGTGCAGTGAGAAGGACAAACTCCAGAGGAGTGTACTTGGGAGCGGGAGTACGAGCTTCTCTGGTAATACCTCGAGTTTAGGGACATATATGTCGCTAATTTTGCAGACAAAATTCTTAAAAAGGTGGGGTGAGTGTAAGAACTCACACCTTTAATTAGGAATTTAAATGATTTAATTATAAATTTAGGAAATAACTCCATAATTGACTTTGGATAAATATAGAAAGATTAGAATAACTATCGAGAAGGTCAAATAATGCTTAAATAGTTTTTCTGATGAAAAATGCAGATATCAGTTCTGCTTCACAGTACAAAGGCGTATCGGTGAAGTATTCCAAAAAATTATAATAAAAACACAAATATTCCTAGAAGAATATCTAGTTAAAGGATATCAAGTTTGGGGTAAAAATAATGAACAGTAATGTCAAAACTAATGCCAGCTATGTATAAAACACGTACTGGTGAAGTGTTTCAAATAATTATAATAAAAATATGATAATCCCTAAAAAAATGTCTAGGTTCAGAATATAAAGATTGGTAGAAAAATAATTAGCGGAACTATTAGAACTAATATTGTTGATTAGTGGGCACACTTATATAAATAACCTTTTGCACTAAGACCTAGGTTAGTTTTCCGATCCCAAGGTTGATCCTCATGGCTGTCACCTCTCCTCCTTCATGAAAACTTGAGCATTTTACATTAAACCTAGCCAAGAAGTCACCTTTCTCCATATTTCTCCACTCTTATGCTATTGAACCACCACTAAACATTGTAAAGCTTGAGCCTTGTGAGAGAAAGATCATGTCTTGAGAGTTTGAGTTGTTATTTTCATAAGGGGGAGGGCTGACCACTTGAGTTCTTCGACTGTGCACCATTATTACACTCTAGGAAGCTCCAAGAACCAAACTTTGTGAAGAAAAGACCTATCTTTGAGTGGGATTTTCGTGCACCACCAACTTAGTAGCTTGGAGCACCTTCAAAGCCCTCAAAGTTTCCCCATTTTTCTGTTTTCAAAGGTCCATAGGTAACTACAAACCATTCCCCTTGTATTTTCTTGAAAATGAGTTAGTTTGTGAAGTGAAAAGTGGAAACCTTAATGAATCATGTAAAATATGGTATAGTTATTTTTAATCATATGGTTTGAACTTCTGTTTGATGAAAAATTATACCTTGGACACTTGGAAGCCATGGAACCTGCGAATTATGCAGAAAAATCAGCAAATTTTGTGTTTTGTCCGCGTGGTAATCAATTACCCTATGCATAGTAATCGATTACCATGTGGAGTAATCGATTACCTTGCTCATGGTAATCGATTATCGTGTGGAGTAATCGATTATCCCCTGTATGGTAATAATTACCCCCGTCAGAAAGACCAGAAACCAGTTCTGATGCGTTGGAAAGCCACAATTAGGGTATGGTACCCTATGAGGTCAGTGCTACTGTTGAGAGTATAAATACAAATAATAGTCAAGTTAATATGCTATAATTATGGTTTAGGAGGGACTTGAGTCACTAAATGGAAAAGAAAATATTGCTCAATTGATATGAAATTTGGGATTCTGAATATTAATAATATTTTGATATAAAATAGATTGCAATTGTCATATTGTTTGACTGTTGGTGAATCTATGTATACCGAGCCTTTGGATAGGGATTTTGACACTTGTGATAAGCTTTTGTGTCCTCAGTTTTACCCATTGGTGGTTCTACCATACCTCATGGAGGGATAGTTTATTTGCATGATGTGTTTTCTGGAAAATATCTTTTTATGTTATGAGTATTAGATATGTTGTTGATCTGGATTATGTTTTTAGTGCATTTGCCATATGTATATGTATATGGGGTATCCACACAAGACAGTAATCCCTGAGCATGTCGGGCCACATGCAAGATGGTAACTCTGTGTGTGAGGTACATGGTGGACTCCTTGTACTGTGAGTTGTAGACGTACGTAATCCCTACCTTTTATTCTCTGTCCAGTAGGATGCATACACACATGACATGGACATATGCTGCATTGCACAGATTTTGATATTATACTATTGTTACCATTTTTGAACTTATATTGCACATATAAGTGAGCTTGGGGTGGAGAGATCCTTGAGGAACCTTTGCCTTACTGAGATTTCTTGTTAGAGATCTTACCCTATGTGGGGCGTATTTTCAGGTACAGGTACTTCTGAGGTTGAGACCTGTAACACCCCGTATATATCCAGTTTGTTATCATATCATCGTATTAAGCCACGCTTAATTTAAAAATGCAGAATATCTTTTTCTTTTTAATTATGACGTCATTATCATTAACCAAGTTGAATTACTTAATTCATTTCATAAAGCATCTCCTGTACATAATTGCAAAAGACAGCTAACTGAAATACCTCATAACATAGATGTGAGTATCTAAGTCACGGATCTACAACACGTAGTTTGGACAATATCCTAATACAATATTAATTACAACTAGAAACAACTAAGCATAAAGCCAAGTCAAAGTGGCATGGACAATCCTCATGCTCACAAATAAGGCAACAAAGCCCCACAACAGTCTCAACAATAACATCATGAAGCTAAAAGCATAAAAAGCAACAGTCAATATCCAGCATCCAACATAAGCAGCATAACAGCATATAATCAGCTAAGCTCCCGCCTCCTGCCGCTAGAGGTCTCAACCCCCGCATTACCTGAACCTGAAATATGTGCCCTAAACGTAAGGTAAGATCTCTAAAATGAAATCTCAATAAGACAAGGGATCCTCAAGGATCTTCCACCCCAAGCTCACTTACACGAGCAATATAAGTTCAAAAGCATTTAACAGTATAAGTTCTAAAACTATGCAGTGCAACAGATATTCATGCCATGTGTGTTTAAACTATTCTACTGGCTAGAGAAATGTAGGAATACGTCTATTACCTACAGTTAGTACAAGGAACATCGCTTGCACCTCACCCACAGCCTCACCCTCTTGTATGTACCACATACTCAGGCTTACCGTATAGGTGGAACACTACATGCATATCATAAAGGCACTCGCATATAACAGCTCAACAGCATTTCAACAAATCAATATTTCATCAAAACAACATCATGCATATAATCATACCCCAATGGGACATGGTGAAACCAACAATGGCTAAACCGAGGACAGGAAAGCTTACCTTGCAAGCTAACAATCCAAGCCAAGAGTCCAACCAATCTCAAAGCCCAACAAACACAACAGAATCACAATCTGTTTTGGACCAGCAATCATATCAAAATCATACTCAACAAGTATAAGACACAAGGACAACGTCTTTCCTTTACATTTTATGTCTTAAGGCTTCTCACAAAGCCACATGCCCTTAATCACTTGATTCTGACTTAATTCAATTATTACAAAGGTTCAACTCAACCAATCTAGGGTCCACAAACCCCAAACATCATTCTGTTTGAACAATGCAGCTACTGTTCTTCGAAAACCCAGAATATCCGAATATTTGTCGGGGGCATATTCGGATATCTCTCTACCAATATCAGGAAATCAATATCCGGATATTCAGATCCCCATATCCGGATATCAATATCCGGATATCCATATCCGAATATTTCATGACAGAATGCAGTTCTGCATTTCGCGAGATATCCTTCTTAAAGGTGGTTATTTCATGCATACAGAAGCTTAAACATGCGATTTAAGGTGTGTTTAACATTACCCAACCCCAAGTTATTAACTTTAGATCATAACATGCATCAAGGTTCTGTTTTTAAGCATTAAAACTCATGATCATGGTTGGTACAACTTACCCATGCTTCAAACAAAAGCACAAGGTGCTCTTGGAGCTCACTTAAAGCTCCCAAAGTCCAGCACACACAAGGACACGAAAATGGTGCACACACAAGGTCCTTTCTCTCCAAAGGTTGCTTCTTGGAGCATCAACACTCAAGGAAATGGTTCCCACCACTCCTACCAACGAACTTAGCCCTCACACCTCCAACACAGAGGCCAAACTCAGAAAAGGAAGCACCTCTCACACTCACAAGTCCAAAACACACTCACACAAGGAGATTTGATGAAGGTTTAGTGAAGGAAATGGCCTTAAGGTTCACAAAATGAAAGAGAGAAGGCAATGGAACAGTGCCAAATGATCAGCACCTCCAAGAGTGTCACGCAGCATTTCAATAAGTCTAGGGTTTTGTGCACAAATGTGTATATATAGGCGATTTAAGCTTAATCACATTGTATTAGCGCTAAATGCTACGCTTAGCATTTTAATCCCAAACTTAAGATTCTGAACCTACTCAATTTTCTAAGATTTTTCATATTTTTATTTTATTTTTCGCAGCACCTTTTCGGTACGCGCTTTTCCATAGTCAGTATCATTTCTGGCACCAGTTCTCATTATTTTGACTTGAAACTTGTCTTACCAGTCCTATATATTATTCTAGTAACATATATACACTTTTTATAATTTTCCGGGATACTTCATCGGTACGCATTTATATCGAGTAGCAGAACTGATATCTACATTTTTCGTCCGAAAAGCAACTTTCACCATTCTTAATCACTTTCTATATTTATTTAAGCCTTCTTATAATTATTAAGTTCAATTATGAAATTATTTCCTAATTTCACACATTTAATTAATTATTTTTCTTAATTAACGGTGCAGGTTCTTACATTCACCGCACCTTTTTAAGGATTTTGTCCTCAAAATCAGAATATATCTGTCTCAGAAGTCGGGATACTGCTGGAGAAGCTCATCCTCTCGCTCCCAAGTGCACTCCTCAGGAGTTCTTCCGGTCCACTACACTTTGACCATCGGAATGATCTTGCTCCTCAGCTGTTTCTCGCCTCGATCGAGAATCCTGAGTGGTTCGACGGGAGTCTTTAGGTTTTCCCGAACCTCCACATCATCCGGTTACACCATGTGTGAAAGATCCACTACATACTTGAGAATCTGAGACACGTGAAACACGTCGAGGATGTTGGCCAAGTTCGGAGGCAAGGCAAGCTGGTAGGCAATAGGTCCTACTCTACCAAGTATTTGGTATAACCCAATGAACAGCGGGCTCAGCTTCCTCACTCCAAGTGCCCGACCAACACCGGTGACAGGTGAAAGTCTCACAAACACGTGCTCACCCTCACTGAACTCCAGTGGACGATGTCTCACATCGTAGTAACTCTTCTGGCGATTCTGCGCCTGCTTCAGCTTTTCCCTGATCAACTGGATCTGCAGGGTAGTATCTTGGACAAAGTCTAAGCCAAACAACTCCTTATCTCCAACCTCAGACTAGCAGGTAGGAGTCCGACACCTCCTACCATACAACGCCTCATAGGGTGCCATGCCCAGGCTAGCATGGAAACTGTTGTTGTATGAAAATTTAACAAATGGCAGGTACCTATCCCATGCTGAACCCTACTCCAAAGTGCAATCCCTTAACATGTCCTCCAATGTCTGGATGGTCCGCTCAGTTTGTACGTCAGTCTGAGGGTGATAGGCTGTACTCAGTCTCAACAGCGTACCAAAAGCCTCCTGCAGCGCCTCCCAGAACCGAGATGTGAACTTTGGGTCCCTATCACTAATGATACTCTCGGGCACCCCGTGAAGTCTCACAATCTCGCAAATATATAGTCTGGCCAACTGCTTAGTAGTGAAGCTCACCTTCACCGGAAGAAAGTGGGCAGACTTGGTCAATCTGTCCATAATGACCCAGATAGAATCATAACCAGCCTGAGTCTTCGGCAATCCCACCACGAAGTCCATGGAAATGCTATCCCATTTCCATTCCGGAATCTCAAGAGGTTGCAGTTTACCAGACGGCTTCTGGTGTTCTATCTTCACCTTCTGGCAAACTAAGCACTTGGAGACAAAAACAACAATGTCTTTCTTCATGCCCGGCCACCAATAGTTCCTTTTCAAGTCCTGATACATCTTTGTAGCACCAGGATGGACAGTAAAATGGCCCTTATGAGCCTCTGTCATCACCTCCACAGTCAACGGACCTCGAGGAACCACAATCCTCTTCTGAAAGGTCAATAGTTCATCCTCATTCCAAGACACACCGTCCTGGTTCTTCACATAATCTAGGCACTCTCTTTGCACTTGCGCCTCTTTGATCTTTTCCATGAGCTCATTCTCAACTTGCACGATTTCCATTTCGAGAAGTGCACCCCCAAACAAGGAAGTCATCGTCAGGTCTCGAAACTGCTCAATGATGTCATAGTCACCCATGGTCAAACTGGATAGACTCACGGATTTCCGACTCAAAGCATCAGCTACCACATTGGCCTTGCTAGGATAATACTTCTACTCAAAGTCGTAGTCCTTCAGATACTCCATCCAACTTCTCTGTCTCATGTTCAACTATTTCTGATCAAACAAGTACTTCAAGCTCTTGTGATCACTGAACACAGCAAACTTCATGCCATAAAGATGATGCCTCCCAATCTTGAAAGAAAACACAATAGCAGCCAACTCCAAATCATGAGTCAGGTAGTTCTCCTCATGAGGCTTCAACTTCCTCGAATCATAGGCAATCACTTTGCCCAACTGCATCAACACACATCCGAGCCCCTTCCCGGAGGCGTCGGTGTAAAGCTCGCCTTCCTCAGCAGGATCAGGAAGGACCAACACAGGTGCGGTAGTCATTCTATCCTTTAACTCCTGAAAACATTCCTCACACTCGTGAGTCCACACAAATAGAGTCTCCTTCCAGGTAAGGCGAGTCATTGGCAGAACCAACATGGAGAATCCTTGGATGAACCTTCGGTAGTAACCTGCCAAACCCAGAAAACTCCTCACTTTAGTTACCGTTTTGGGCCTCTCCCAATCAAGAACGGCCTCAATCTTGTTCGGATCCACTGCAACTCCGTCTACAGAAATGACATGCCCAAGAAACTTCACAGACTTGTGCCAGAACTCACACTTCGAAGGCTTAGCATAAAGCATTTTCTCCTTCAGCACTTGTAACATAATCTTCAAGTACTCAGCATGCTCATCCTCTGTCTTGGAGTAAATCAATATGTCGTCAATGAAGACGATTACAAACTGGTCCAGGTACAGCTGGAAAATCCTGTTCATGTAATCCATGAATACCGTGGGTGCATTTGTGAGTCCAAAAGGAATCACCACATACTCATAGTGACCGTATCTCGAACGAAACGCGGTCTTCGGGACATCCTCTGGCTTTACCCGAATCTGATGGTATCCGAACCGGAGATCTATCGTCGAATACACACAAGCACCCTTCAGTTGATCTAACAAATCATCAATGTGCGGAAGGGGATACTTGTTCTTGATTGTCACCTTGTTCAGCTGCCTGTAATCGGTGCACAATCGCATAATCTCATCTTTCTTCTTCACGAAGATGACAAGTGCTCCCCAGGGAGACACACTCGGTCGAATGAAGCCTTTCCCCGAAAGGTCCTCAATGTGTTTCTTCAGCTTCGCCAACTCTGGTGGCGACATCTGATATGGAGCCAATGAAACGGGCCCCACACCAGGCAATAGGTCAATGGAGAACTCTATCCCCCTCTGCGACGAAAACTCAGGAATGTCCTCAGGAAATACCTCGAGGAATTCCCTCACCACAGAAATGCCGGTGATATCCTCCTGTGACCCATTCACCAAACCTCCCAACATGACATAACCGAAAGCCCCTGCTCTCAAGGCCCTCATAGCCTGCAGTAATGAAATAAAAGGCGAGGAACTGGTTGTGGCATCACCCGGAGACATCACAACTTGCTTGGCACAGCAATCAATCAATGCACAATTCATGGACAACCAATCCATGCCCAGAATAATCTCCAAATTGGCCATCGACAACCTTATCAGATCTACCGAGAACTCACGGCCATCCCACTGAAACGCTACATCGCGATGAACAGTGGTAGAATCACACATTTCTCCAGTGGCAGTGGTCACCCGCAACGGTGGAGAAAGCACAGACATGGGCAACTCAAGCCCCACAACAATCGGGGCAGCAATAAAGGAATGCGTAGCCCCTGAGTCAAACAAGACATCAACAAACGATCCACCAATGGTAACAGTACCTCTGACAAGGTTCGGAGCTCGGTCTGACTGCTGCCGATCCAAAGTGTAAACTAGCCTCGTGGCAGGTGGCACAACAGGTGCCGCTGGTGGTGGAAGGGGAACCACCTATAATGGAACTGCTCGAACTGCTGCAGCTCTCGCCGTCGACAACGGACAATCTCTGGAGTAGTGGCCTTCCTTGCCACAATGAAAGCATATCAACTGGCCTGACGAGCACGGCCCAAAGTGAGTCTTCCCACACCCCGAGCATCTGGGAACGGGAGGTCTCGCTGCACTCCCCTGAGCAGAAGTCCTCTTAAACTGATTTGGCGCTTGCCGAGTCGCCATCTAATTTCCCTTGCCTTTGCTCCCAAACTTCCTGTCCCTCTAGGAAGTGGAACTACTAGCTCCCTTCATCCTAGCGATCTTGTCCCTCCTAGCCTTACTCGAGTTGCAGAAGTCCTCGATGTCCCGACGCTGCTGCACCAGTGTCCCGAAGTCTCTCGAAGCAGAACCAGCGAGGTAACTAGCAACATCCTCATTAAGTCCCCTGTGGAACTTAGCAGCCAAAAAGATCAGAGTAGGCCTCTCCATCCGAAAGTGAGCGAACTTAACCAACTCATTGAACTTGGCCAGGTACTCGTCAACAGACAACAAGCCCTATACCAACCTGTCGAATTCCCCCTGCTTCCTCTCCTGAGCATCATAAGGGAAATACCGACCCAGAAAGCAATCCTCGAAGAATGGCCATGTCATAACATGACCCTGTGTAACACCCCGTGTATACTCGGAATATTAACATTACATCGTATTAAGCGGTGCTTAATTAAAAATTACGGAATATTCTTTTTCTTTTCAATTATGACGTCATTATCAATTACCAACTTGATTACTTAATCAATTTCATAAAATATCGCCTGTATGTAAATTGCAATAAGACATCTACTGAAATACCTCAATATATAAATAAAGTGTGTATCTAAATCACGGTATTACATCTCGTAATCTGGACAATATCCTGATACATTATTACAACTTCAAAAGGCGCAAGACATAAACAAGACATAACAATACTATGTGTCATGGACAATCCCCCTAACCAAATAAGCATAGTAAACAACAAGTCTCAACATAAAACTCCATAAACATAACTGAAGCTATAAGCATAAACAGCATGCAAATCCAGCATCCAATCATGGCAGCATAATATAACAGCAATCTAACTCAGCTCCGGCCTCCTGCCGCCTGAGGTCTCAACATTACCTGACCCTGAAATAAGCATTCCCCAAACGTGGGGTGAGATCTCTAAACAAGAAATCTCAGTAAGACAAGGGGTCCTCAAGGATCTTCCACCCCAAGCTCACTTACATGTGCAATATAAGTTCTAAAAGCATTTATATCATTATCAGTTCCAAAACTATGCAGTGCAACAAATATCTATGGCATGTGTGTAATCACTATCTACTGGCCAGAGAAATGTAGGAATACGTCTATTCCCTACATGTAGTACAAGGAACACCGCTTGCACCTCACCCACAGCCTCACCCTCTTGTATGTTCTACATACTCAGGCTTACCATATAGGTGGAACACCTCCATGCATATCAACAAGGCACTAACATACAATAGCTCAACAACATTTCCAAAACATCAAAAGCATGTAACACAGCATGCACATACCATATCCCCATGGGACATGGTGGAACCACAACATGGCTAAACCGAGGACACGAAAGCTTACCTCTAAGCTAGCTATCCAAGCCAAGAGTCCACACAAGCTCAAAGTCCAAATAGAGCAGAATCACAATCTGTTTTAGACCAACAATTATATCAATATTCACATTCTAATATTTACAATGTTTAACTAGACATCTTGATATTTCCAACAATATACTTTATGTCTCAATCGGAGTTGTATAACTCCGGTTATGATTTACGCAAGGTGACTGCTGCAAACGGAATTTCCAGCAACCAAAACGCGACTTAAAATAGACACTGCGATCAACCCACTGATCCAATGGCTACAAAATTTTACAGAGTTGTAGCCCTATGTGTTAGCTTCGCATAGGTCCAAACATCACTCAATTTAGAGCTCTGTAGCTCGAGATATCTCAATTTTACTAAACTAGGTCGTTGCTGACACATTTGCAGAAAACTGGTTTCTGGTCATTTTCACAGGTGGTAATCGATTACCAAGGGCTGGTAATCGATTACTGCACATGGTAATCGATTACCACCAGCAAGGTAATCGATTACCACACATGGTAACCGATTACCAATCAAAAGTAATCGATTACCACGCGGGCAGAACAGCATTATGCAGATTTTTTCTGCATAATCCGAAGCCAAATTGCCACCCCATGACCCAAGGTCCGGTCTTGACCCAAAACAGAAGTTCAATACCACATTTTAGACTTAGATTAACAACCTTAAGCTTGAATGATTAAAGTTAACTCATTTTATAATATAAACCAGCCATTTTCATGAAAATTCAAAGGAAAGTTCAAGGTATACCAATGGAGGTTCAAACTCAGCCACAAGGAAGGCTCTTGGAGCTCTCCAACAAGGTTCAAAGATTCTGACTTGAACACAAAACGAAAATGCCAACAAAGCTTGGCCCTTTCTTCACAAAGGAAGCTCCTTGGAGCTCAAAATGCCATTACAATGGCTCAACAACTCCAACCTCCAAAGTCAGCACCAAAAGCACCCCAAAACAACCCACCAACTCAGAAACCAAGCCTCTCACACAACCCCAACACAACCACAAGGTGTTTACAAGGAAGAATCAAGAGAAAAGATGATCATTTGGTGGTTTCTCATGAAGAAAAGGTGAAGACAAGCCAAAGAAGCACCAAGTCAGCAATGGAATAGTGTAAACTGATCAGCCCCCAAAGGTGTTCACGTAGGAATGAGGTTCTAGGGTTTTGTGCCCACTTAATGAGTGTATTTATAGCCATAACCCACTTAAACTCACTGTATTAACTTTAAT
>NW_026895956.1:0-102612 GCF_033153095.1 Gastrolobium bilobum | reverse complement strand
GGTGGAGAAAAACCTTGAGGTATTTATGGATGACTTTTCCGTTTTTGGCTCTTGTTTTGATTTATGTTTGTTGAATTTAACTCATGTGTTAAAAAGATGCCAAGAAACAAATCTTGTACTTAACTGGGAAAAATGTCATTTTATGGTACAAGAAGGAATTGTCTTAGGTCATAAGATATCTGAAAAAGGGATTGAGGTAGATGAAGCAAAATTAATGTTGATTGAGAAAAAGACTTTTCTAAATTAGCTAAACCTTTGAGCCAACTTTTAGAAAAGGATTCTGAATTTCAATTTGATGATGCATGCCTTAAAGATTTTAATCTTTTGAAAGAAAAGCTCACTACAGCTCCCGTTCTTGTAGCTCTTGATTGGAGTTTACCTTTTGAGGTCATGTGTGATGCTAGTGCCTATGCTATAGGTGCAGTCCTTGGTCAACGTAAGAATAAATTGTTACATGTCATATACTATGCTAGCAAGATTTAAAATGAGGCACAAGTAAATTATGCCACGATTGAAAAAGAAATGCTAGCAGTAGTATATACCTTGGACAAATTTAGATCTTATTTGTTGGGTTCCATGGTAATTGTTTTTACTGACCACTCTGCTATCAAGTACTTGATGAATAAGCAGGATGCCAAGCCCCGATTGTTAAGGTGGATGCTCTTATTTCAAGAGTTTGACTTGGAGATTTGAGATAAAGCTGGAGTGGAGAATAAGGTGGCAGATCATTTGTCACGCATCCAGGAGAAAGGATTACAAGATGGTCCTGAGAGAGAAATAAATGACCATTTTCCTGATGAAAGAGTGATGGCTATATTTGTACCCCCTTGGTTTGCAGATATTGTCAATTACAAGGTGATAAAAGAGTTGCCTCCCAACCTTACCAGGCAACAACAGAAGAAGTTCCTCAGAGATGCAAGGAGATTTCATTGGGATGATCCTTATCTGTATTTCCAGTGTGCTGATGGAATTATAAGACGGTGTGTGCCAGAATTTGAAGTTCATGAGATCCTGTGGCACTACCATGCATCAGACTATGGAGGACACTTTGGAGGTAATAGAACCGCTCAAAAAGTTTTACAGAGTGGTTATTATTGGCCTACGATATTCAAAGATGCAAGGGATTATGTGGAAAGATGTGATAAATGTCAAAGAGTTGGAAACATTTCCCGCAAGGATGAAATGCCTCTAAATAGCATATTAGAGGTAGAACTATTTGATGTATGGGGGATAGATTTTATGGGACCATTTCTTTCATCATTCTCCAACCAATACATCCTTGTTGCTGTTGATTATGTCTCCAAATGGGTTGAGGTTGTTGCTCTTCCCACCAATGATGCTAATATGGTTGTAAATTTCTTGAGAAAGAATATTTTCACAAGGTTTGGTGTACCAAGGGCAATAATAAGTGATGGAGGTACTCATTTTTGTAACAAGCAGTTTGATAACCTACTGGCTACGTATGGTGTTAAACATAAGGTTGCTACACCTTATCATCCTCAAACTAGTGGTCAAGTGGAAGTTTCTAACAGAGAGTTGAAGAGGATTCTCGAGAAGACTGTTGGGAACTCTTTGAAGGATTGGTCTAAGCGGCTGGAGGATGCTTTGTGGGCATATAAGACTGCTTTCAAAACTCCTATTGGTACATCACCTTATCAGTTGGTATTTGGAAAATCTTGTCATCTACCTGTAGAGTTGGAACATCGAGCTTTCTGGGCTATCAAATTTTTAAATTTTGATTCAACAAAAGCTTTTAAGAAAAGACAGGCTCAACTGAGTGAGCTTGATGAGTTCAGAAATTCTGCTTATGAGAGTGCCAGAATCTACAAAGATAAAACAAAAAAATGGCATGACAGAAAGATTATCCACAAGGAGTTTGAACCAGGACAACAAGTGTTGCTGTACAATTCTCGTTTGAGGTTATTTCCAGGAAAATTGAAATCAAGATGGTCTGGTCCTTATGTGGTGAAGACAGTTTTTCCTTATGGTACAATAGAGATATCACCATTGGACGAAGATAGACCTTTTAAGTTAAATGGTTCAAGGTTGAAATTTTATCATAGAGGAATTGTGTCACAAAATATTGTGGCTCAATATCTCAACTTTGTTGGCATATAAAAGAGGCAATCGTCAGGCTCGTGACGTTAAGCACGCGCTTATTGGGAGACAACTCAACGTAGAAGTTGTTTTTATCTTTAAAAAAAAAAAGGTGTGTCGCAGTACAAAAGGCAGCAACATGGCGCCATAGTGGCGCCAGTTGGCGCCGCTGCGAAGACGAAAAAAAAAATGGCGCCAAAGCGGCGCCGGGGCGCGGTTACGCGCAAGGGCGCGGACCAGCGCCGAAAAGAAAAAAAAAAGAAAAAAAGAAAGAAAGAGGCGCTGTGTCGGCAGAAAAAGAAAAAAAAAATGTCGTCAGAAAAAAAAAAATCACATTTTTCCACCGACACCCTCCTCTCAAATCCCTATTTCTCTCTTTTTTTCCCAAAAACCAAGCCCCACCTCATTCTCTCTCTCACGCCCCTTCTTTTCTCTTCTTCTTCTCCCTTCTTCTTTCTTCTTCTTCTCCCTTCTTCTTTCTTCTTCTTCACATCACACACATCTTTCATCCACACCCCTTCCCTTCTCATTATATTTTATTTGTTTTATTTTTATTTTATTTTTACTTACTTAAAATACTACAAGATCCTTTCACCACACACTCCATTTTCATGGCACCCAAGGTAAAGGCTTCATCTTTTTGAATTTTTTATTTTGGTTTAATGAACTGAGAGCAAGACTATATCTGAGTATTGTTTGATTTGATGATATATCTGGAATGGTGTTTTGTGTATGAGGGGTGGATTCTGTATGTGTAGGTTCTTAATGTGTGGGGGTAAGCCATTCATGTGAATCTCTAAAAAAAAATAAAAAAAAAATAAAAAAAAATGCTTTTATGGTCATATAATATATGTATGTGTAGTTAGACGTTTTGAGTCTTGTAATGTTGAATCTTTTGCTCGGTATTTTATTTGCGAGTAAATTGGGCATATTGCTGTGATATAATCTGAGATAAATTTGGGAATTATTGTTGTGTTATGGGCTAACTGTGATATTTTATATACCCTTTGCACTGGATTACTTTTCTGATTTTCAGACCTTTATGGGTAAGGAACCAACGACAAGTGGTAGTAAAAAGAAGCGAAAAGTTTCTCAACTGGATGAAAGCAAATTTATGAACATGGAAGCCCAAAAGAGATTCTATGACCTTTATGAGAATAAGGGCTTCATTCATGAAAGAACCATTGATATGGATTTACCAGAAGATAATCCCATTATGCAAACCATCCAAAGAAGGAAATGGGAGGTGCTGGTAAGTTATGCTGAACCAGCCTCAAGCTCAATTGTTAAGGAGTTCTGTGCCAATGCCGAACTGGAGGATTTAGATACCACTAGAACTTCATGGGTTAGAGGAGTTGTGGTTCCTTTTGATGCAGCCACCATTGAGTCCTACCTGCTGACAGCTTTCAGGCAAAATACTTCTTATGAGTATACCTCCTTGTATAACAGAATGTTGCCTAGTATGGGGCGCAGGTTGTACCGGGATGAATTTCTTTTTTTGACAGAAAGGGTAAGGAAAGGGATTACTCAACCATTTTCCAAATGGGACACTAGAACTGGTGGTATCCAAGAAATGTTACGTATGAAAGAGCTGACGGGTGAATGTCGTTTCTGGCATTGTTTTGTTAATGCTAATATCTTGCCCTCTTCTAATCTATCAAATGTGAATATTGAGCGGGCATCTCTGTTATACATTCTTATTGGGCCAGAAAGATTGGACATTTCTACAGTGTTATCTGATAGAATTTATCATATGGTAAAAGGGAGTAGACAGAAAGAACATTTGGGTTTTGCTTCTCTTATTTTCCACTTGTGTACCAGGGCAGGAGTGCTTATCGTTGCGGATGAGGAGTTTGATATTCAACCTGCATCTATGCTGACTTTGGCTACATACACAGATCAGTGTAATAAATCTGAGGTTGAGTTCAGAAGCAACAGGCAAAAAGCTACTAGGCCTCCATCTCCACGTGTTCCACGTATGCTTATTCAACCTCAGGTACCTGAGCCAGATGCTCCTGAAGCACATTATGATCAAGCAGCTCCAGTTGCTCCACAAGGACCTTCTCCTACTTTTGATTTTTATGGAATGCAACAGCAGCTTTCACAGCTGTCTATTCCGAATGAGAAGATCATTATGCAGGGACAATATTTTCAGCGCTTCCTGTAGCATGCATATCCTTCTGTACCGTTTGAGACATTCCAGCCTGTGTACCCAGAGGTTCCTCCTCCCTATGTGTATCAAAATCCTTATCCTGCTCTAGCTCCAGCAGATGTTCCCATGCCCTCACAGCCATTTATAGACCCACAGCTGTATCGTCCTGTTCCTGACCCATTCCATGCTGCTAGGAGGATGGTCATGGAAGAGAGTGACGATGAGGATGATTGATGTCTCCTTGCCGATGGAGATTTAGTGTATATTAGTTTATTTATCTTTTTAGTACTTTGTTGTTTATCATGACCATAGGTTGATGTTAGGGTCACTTTGCTGTTTTAAGTTTGTATATTTCTCCACGTATTATGATGTTGTATTGTGCGCATTATAGTAACCTATATGCCACAGTTTGTTCCTTGGTGCAGGTTTATCATCCATCTTTTGGGATTGATTATTGCTAGGGACAACAATTCTTTAAATCTGGGAATGGTAGGATTTAGGAAAGCATTTTGGAACTGCAGTTCTTTTATCAGGGGAGACATTCTAAACTCTTTTTAAAATTTTCTTAGTTAATTTTGTTAGTTATTTTTGTGTGCTCTGTATTTAAAAAAAATGTTTCAAGCAATTCTCACGTTTAAATGTGCTTATATAGTTAATGTGCTTGACTGAATTCTTGGAATATATTGTATGACTTTCTGGCATGACATTACATAGGAATAATTGGATTACATGATTGCTCGTTTTTCTGAATTAATATTGTGAAATTCTGATAATGTCTGAGGTCAATTTTCTTGAGTCTGCATTGATATCATAACTGTGAGGTTTGAGCCTAAACACTGAAATTTTTGTTGAGAGGCCTCACTGTTGTAATACTCTAGAACTTGATCTGTTTCTCTGTTACGCATGCATTGATTGATATGATAAAGGCATTTTGTTCTTATTAGCTTATGGTCAAAATAGTCCACCTGTATGAAATTTTCCCTTGCTAGCCCCTTTGAGCCTGAACTTATTTGTTAATAAATGACATGTGCCTGATTTATGGCTTAGCCTATGTCCATGTGACTTACCTTGAGTGAGATTGAATCACTGAATGTGTTAAAAATAAAATAAAGAAATTGAGGTAAGCTCCACAAAGGTCAAGTAATTAAGGGATGAAAAATGCATCTATGCTCTTATAAAAAAAAGAAAAAAAGAAAAGAAAGCAAAAAAAAAGGAAAAGAGTAAAAGGTGGCTGGAAGGAATTAATTCCCGAAATTCTGTGGGAATGTTAGTGGAGAAAAATCATTGAGTTGAATGTGTTAAAGTGAAATTAATTTTGTTTTTCAATCTCATTGTTGTTTGAGCTACTATCCATATTTTCCTACCTGTTACCCCGGCCAAGTTACAACTTGTGAAGTCCTTTTGATCAATTGATGCATGTGTTTGATTCTTCATTTTTAAGAATTTTTGAGAATATGATCAAGCCTATGGTAGTGTTATAGCTTTGAGTAATTGAGTGCTCATGATACCCTTAAACACTGAGTGTTGAGTGAATATTATTATTATCTGTGTGAGGGGTAATCAATGTAGACTTGCATCTTTAAGAAGCTAATGACATTATTGGGAGTTTATGATTTTGAGTCAGGCATGCATAGCATATTGTGTCTGAGAGTATCTCTGGAATGTTATGTTGGATTAATTAAATACTTTCTGGATTGAGTCTTGTACATTGCTGGGGACAACAACGTTTAAATCTGGGAATGGTTACATAGCTATCTGTAAACTCTTTATGATTTATGTATATGTGATTCCTCAGTGTGAGTCTGATCAACTCATTCCTTTGTGTTACATGTACAGTTATCATGAGGAGGGTTCATGGTCTCCGTGGGACACGAGGTGCAGATCCTCCACCGCCTGATTCGGTTACTGCAGTTCTGAATGCTCTGCAGGCGGAGACGGCTGCTAATAGAACCATGACAGAAAACCTGATGAAGAATAATCAGGACATGTTGCAGGCCTTCATGACTGAGATGAGGGTTGAGAGAGCTCAACATAGGAGGGATGATTCTCTTCCACATACGGTTACGGTGACCCATACACCTACGCCATCTGTTACACTCTAGCAGGAGGGGAGTGGGGCTAGTCACCATTCTGGTGAGGCTAGTCAGCCCACTGTTGATCATACATTTGTTGCTCAATTTTTTGGGGCTACTGTGCAGTTGGATGCTGGTGCTGCTGATGAGTGGAGGCTCATATTTTTCAGGAAACATAAACCGCTAGCATTTCAACGGTTAAAGGACCCGAAGATTGTTACTACCTGGCTGATGGGGATGGACAAGATATTTTAGGTTATGATGTGCCAGGATCCTCAGAAATTAATGTACGCGGTATATATGCTAGAGGGTGATGCCTACGAGTGGTGGTGCAACGCATCTTGCCCTTTTGTTATTCAGGGAGAGGAGCTGACTTAGGCTCTATTTGAGAGCTTGTTTCATGAAGAATATTTCCCCCGAGAAGTCAGAGAGGAAAAACAAGGGGAATTTGAGAAACTGGTGTAGGGAACTATGACAGTGGATGCTTACTTGGCCAAGTTCAATGAATTGGTCATTTTGCCAATTATGGGGGTGTCCTGCCCACCCCAGAATTCTTATTTGCTAAGTTTCAAAGAGGGCTGAGTGAAAAGATTGCTAAAAAGATGTCAAATATTGCGGTAAGAAATTTTGCTGACTTAGTGACCCAGTGCAAAAGGGTCGAGATTGTTTATGGCAGATATCCGAAATCTCAAGAGGTTAAGAGGACGGCTGGTCCTTCTAGTTCAAATTATAGAGGTGGCTATCATCATAATAAGAACAGAGGTAGGGGGTTGCAGGTAAGGCAACCTCCTGGTGAATTTAAGAGGGGTGGTGGCCAGAGGGGTTGCTACAATGACAGAAATTATGCTCCCCAATGTGATAATTGTAAATGGTACAACAGGGATCCTTATACTGCGGCTCCTAATTCATGTTTTAAATGTGGTAAGGTTGGGCATTTTGCCAGAGAGTGTTACAGTAATACTGGGCAGGCTGCGAATCTGCAGGCCTTGCCATCTGTTCCTACTGTGGGACGTGTGTATACTACCAACGTGCAGCAGGCAGAGAAGGCACTAAATCTTATTAAAGGTATAATTTTCATCTCTAATATTGATTTATCTGTGTTGTTTGATTCGGGAGCGATGCATTCGTTTGTGGCAGAATATGTGGCTAAGGGGTTGAACTTAAGTGTAACACGGATGATTCCCCCAATGTGTATTACTACTGCTACATGAGAGGTTAGTGATTCCTCCTTTATTTGTAGAGAGGTTGAGTTTGTCTATTAAGGCAGAGGGGCTACACTATTGATTTGATTATCTTGCCCTGGCCTCTGTCAATCTAATTTTGGGTATGGGCTGGTTGTCTCAAGACTGCGCAATGATTGATTGATGCGGAAAGAGGTTGATTTTATCTCCTGACAAGCCCGATGGTTGTCTGTCTCCTTATCTATCTATCTGTCTGTCAAACTATTAAAGCCTTGAAGGCTGGTGATCTGGGTTATGTCTTCTTGGATGGATTGGTTGGTGACAAGGAGTTAGAAATTTCAAGTATTCTGGTGGTTAATGAATTTGTAGACGTATTCCCTGATGAGATACCAGAGTTTCCACCTGAGAGAGAGATTGAGTTCTCTATTGATTTGTTGTCTGGTGTGGGCCTATCTCTTTGGCTCCATACCAGATGTCGCCATTGGAGTTGGCTGAGTTGAGGAAGCATATTGAAGATTTATCTGCAAAGAACTTTATCAGGCCGAGTGTGTCTCTATGGGGAGCACCAGTAATATTTGTGAAAAAGAAGAATGGTAGCATGAGATTGTGTACTGACTACCGGAAGTTGAATAAAGTTATGGTTAAGAACAGGTACTCGTTGCCACGTATTGATGATTTATTGGATCAGTTGAGGGGTGCCTATGTATTCTCTAAGATTGATCTCCGGTCTGGATACCACCAGATCCGGATTAAGCCAGAGGATGTGCCTAAAACGGTGTTTCGATCCAGATACATACATTTTGATTATCAAGCTATTCCTTTTGGGCTTACTAATGCCCATGCGGTGTTTATGGACTATATGAATCGCATTTTTAAACCGTATTTGGACCAGTTTGTGATAGTATTTATTGATGACATCCTAATTTATTCCAAAATTAAAGAGGAGCATACGGAGCATTTGAGGACGGCATTGCAGGTGTTGAAAGATAAAAAGTTGTATGCTAAGCCATCTAAGTGTGAATTCTGGCTATCTGAGGTATAATTTTTGGGTCATGTTATTTCTGCTAGTGATGTTGTTGTGGATCCAAGTAAGATTGAAGTGGTAAGTGACTGGGAACGACCTAAGACTGTGACTGAGATCAGGAGCTTTCTGAGTCTTGCTGGTTACTATCGCAGGTTTATAGAGGGGTTTTCCGCTATGGTATTGTCGTTGACCTGACAGACACAAAAAGATACTCCTTTTGTGTGGACCCAGGAATGTTTTGACTCTTAAAGAGAAATTGACTACTGCTCATGTGTTGACTCTTCCTGATTCAGAAGGTGAGTTTGAATTATACTGTGATGCTTCCAAGAAAGGTTTGGGGAGTGTTCTGATGCAAGAAAGGAGAGTGGTTGCTTATGCTTCAAGGCGATTTAAGCCTCACGAGGAAAATTATCCGACGCACGATTTGGAGCTTGCTGCTATTGTGTTTGCCTTGAAAATCTTGAGGCATTTTCTATATGGGATGAAGTTTGTTGTGTTCAGTGATCACAAAAGCTTAAAATATTTGTTTGATCAGGAAGAGCTGAACATGAGACAACGGAGATGGGTGGAATTCTTAAAAGATTATGATTTTGAGCTGAAATACCATCCAGGTAAAGCTAATGTGGTGGCAGATGCCTTGAGTAGGAAGTCTGTCAGTTTGTCTCATATGATGATGTGGGAGAATGAAGTAATTGAGTAGTTCCGTGATTTGAGAATAACAGATTTCTTTGCAAGTAAGATTTTGTGACATTGAGCTGATTAGAATTGAGAATGAGTTGCTGGAGAAAAATTAAAGAAACACAAATACGGAATGACAGTATCAAATATTTGAAAGGCCAGAGTGGCATATCTGTTAATGAACATGGGTTATTAATGTATCAGGGCAAGATTGTTGTGCCCAAGGAGCTAGCAGAGGAGGTTATGGTTGAGGCCCATAAGGGTCAGTATGCTATTCACCCAGGTGCTACAAAAATATATCAAGATCTGAAAGTTAAGTTTTGGTGGCCTGGGATGAAAAAGGATGTTGTTGAGTATGTATCAAAGTGTTTAATTTGTCAAAAAGTGAAGATAGAACATTAGAAACCTGTTGGTTTACTTCAGCCATTGGATATACTGAAAGTAAATGGCCTTGAAGGCCGAAGCATGTGAGAAGGAAAAACAAAAAAAAATTCTTGCGGAAACACACATGCAATAAAGACTCTTGCTTTAAGACAGAGTGATGTTACCTTTGTTTGTGATTCTAAACTACCAAGGAGGTCAGTGTCAGGTTTGAAGGGTTCAAACCCTCTAACGTTGATCCACACCACCCACGTCAAGATGCAAGAACACTTTCTTGAAAGCCACCAATTGACCACCACGAAGAGGCTTGTTATGCGCTCAATAGGTGAAGAAGGAGGCTAGGTGAATGTGTTTAGAAGAGTGATATTTTCAGCGTAAAATATCACAAAAGTGGCGCATGGAATATAGGAGAATTGGCTAGGTATTTTTCTGAAAAACCTAAGGAAGAACTCCACCAAAGTTAGCGCTCAAGAGGATGAGAGAAAGAGCTTTTATAAATTCATATTTTTCTCCAAAAAATCATCCTTAAAGTGGCGCACAATCAAGGGAGATAAATTCAGATTTTTCTCTCCAAAAATCTGCCTTAAAGTGGCGCAGAATCAAGGGAGAAAAATGTGGAGTTGTTTTAATTCAAAATTCTAAACAACCTTCCTTTTCCATCCTCATGAGATTAGGTCTTAAATTAATCAAATATTCTGACTTAATGGCCATCATATGGCCAGCCATATATGCGCCCCATTCAACCCAAGAAACTGTCCAGATACGTTGAGTAGTTGCATTCATATTTGAATCAACTCACTCACTTATTCTCTCATCACATCAAATCAGATTTGAGCTTATCTGGTTGACAAGATGACACTCATCACAACCCATAATGGCGCCCCAAATCAGCCTTAAATGAGATCAAAGATCTCCTCTTGATATTAGGGATTTGTTCCAATCAAGATCTTATCTTACCTTTTGTTATGAAACAATTTTTCATAGCGAATTTAAATTCGAATTTAATCATTTAAATTCGAATTTAATCATTTAAATTCAAATGTTCAAACATTTAAATTCAAAATTCAAATTCTAAATTTAAACTCTAAATTCAAAATTCAAATTTCAAAATTCAAATTCAAAATTCAAATTTCAAATTTCAAATTTCAAATTTCAAATTTCAAATTCAAAATTCGAATTTCAAAATTCGAATTTCAAAATTCAAATTCCAAATTCAAATTTCAAAATTCAAATTTCAAATTTAAAATTTAAAATTCAAAATTTAAATATTTGATATTTAATTTAACTAATTAAATTAATTAATAATGTCTTGGACCATCCGAACCCATTAACCATACCATACGCCCTCTCCTTCTTATGAGGGCTTCCAAACTTCTTCTTGGGCTAACAACCATTATTAGGCCCAATACCTTTAATGCTATATCATCTTGACAATAAGGTGTTAGTGTGTGACCCATTAGGCCCAACATAGCCACTGACATAAATGGGCTTGGGCTCAACAAGTCCACAACCCATCTAATGACAACACAGAGCACTAGCAATGCTTTGTTGCCCCAGAGCTAGTTAGATTAATGACTTAATCATCCTATTACACATATTTGGTTACCGTATATATTTCCTTTCGTCTCGGTTACCTTCCCATTAAACCTAGGGTAAGGAAACGTATCAACCCTTGCGGTTTAGGGTAAGCTTTATTCGAAATAGGGAATCTTCAACTTACTAACTCTAAAGGCAGATCATCTCATAATCTCTTTTACTATGCATAGATTCCCGAGTCCCTGTAAATGTCATCCCGATTTCTCCGGTTTACAGATAACCTAATCTCTCACAGAGATTTGACGAATTCTTTCAGCTTATCACCCTAGCCCTGTGCTCTTTCAGGACAAGCCCAACAATGTACCTATGAGTCTCCATGTCTCAGGCAGACGAGGTATACAGTCAAAGCGTGCCTTCTAGAGCACAGTCTAGGTAATAACTTCTGGTCTAAGGAAAGACATACCTAAATATAAAGAGACTACTTTAATGATACTCTCTGTGAGATTTCCTCATAGAGTCTCTTTGTGGGTCTGTTCAGTGCGAGCTATACCCTTATAGGTCCACCCACGACTTTAGCTAAGACATCTCCATATCTGTATCACATGAGGTCTTTACCTTGTATCCGTATACAAGTAGATAAGTCGTGCTAGTCTTACCCGAGATCACTGATCCCCATTCTCAGTGTCTCTAGACTAGGAACATAAAACTAAGAATAAACGTTCAGTATCCTTGAATCCTCATGATCGTGATCTCATCACTGATACTCAAGAGATACCTATTTTTATTACAAGGGGTTTATCCAGTTACTCATATAAAATATTAACAATAATATTGAGACAAAATATGAAACAGGATAAAGAGTGCTTTTATTTATTTGTGACAATATAAAAGGTCCACATATGTCCTAATCTAATCAAAAGATTGTCTCTAGGACATCCATATACTAACATATACCAGAGTAGAAATGGGAGAGAATCTCTATGGATTTTGTTGTCGGTTTGCCTCGGACTTAGGCTGGTTATGATTCAATTTGGGTTATAGTGGACAGACTTACGAAGTCTGCACATTTTCTGCCAGTGCGAGTGGATTTCTCTACAGAAAGATTAACAAAATTATATGTGAATGAGATTGTAAGGCTCCACGGGATACCGGTTAGTATCGTCAGTGATCAGAACCCGAAGTTTACTTCGCGCTTTTGGGGAGCCTCTCAGCAGGATTTTGGCACTCAGCTCAGGCTGAGCACTGCGTATCACCCGCAGACTGATGGTCAGACTGAGAGGACCATACAGACACTTGAGGATATGCTGAGAGCTTGCACACTGGAGCAGGGTACTGCTTGAGACAGGTACTTGTCATTGGTGGAATTCTCATATAATAATAGTTTTCACTCCAGTCTGGGCATGACACCGTATGAGGCATTGTATGGACGGAGATGTCGTACTCCTACTTGCTGGACTGAGGTAGGTGACAAAGAGAGGTTCGTTCCGAATTTTGTGCAGGAGATTACAGTACAGATTGAAATGATCAGAGAAAGATTTAAACAGGCACAAAATCGACAAAAGAGTTATTATGATAATAGACACAGACCACTGGAATTTGAAGAAGGTGACCATGTATTTGTGCGGTTATCTCCGGTCATGGGTGTTGGCCGTGCATTGGGTGTAAGGAAGCTGAGTCCCCAGTTCATTGGGCCGTATGAAATTATGAAAAGAGTGGGATTAGTGGCCTATACTTGAAAAAGAGTATTCTAATATATTATAGAATTGTAAATAATCTGTACAAAGGGTTCTCTATTTATAGAGAATATTTGACCTAATTTTAACCTAATGGGCTTGGCCCAATACAACAAATAAATGACTAAATAATAACTAAATTATTATTATTTACAACACTCCCCCTCAAGCTGAGGAATAGATATTTATCATTCCCAGCTTGCTAATAAGTTCTTGAAATCTGTCTGAAGGAAGCCCCTTTGTTAATAGATCAGCTAATTGACGCCCAGTGGGAATGTATGGAGTGGTAATCAACCCGCTATCAAGTTTCTCTTTGATGAAATGGCGGTCAACCTCAATATGTTTAGTCCGATCATGTTGGACTGGATTATGAGCTATACAAATAGCGGACTTATTATCACATAGCAGCTTCATAGGTCCCTCACATTTTATTTTGAGATCATCAAGTACAATTTTCAGCCACAGTAACTCACAAATGCCTTGAGCCATAGCTCGAAATTCAGCTTCTGCACTTGATCTGGCAACCACATCTTGTTTCTTACTTCTCCATGTCACCAAGTTACCGCAAAGAAATATGCAATAACCAGTGGTAGAACGACGGTCAGTCACGGATCCAGCATAATCAGCATATGTGTAGACTTCTAAAGATAGATTGCCATCACGTCGGAATAACAATCCTTTACCAGGAGTACCTTTAAGATACTGAAGAATTCTCTTTACTGCCTGCGTGTGTTTTTCTTTTGGATCGTGCATAAACTGACTGACAACACTAACAGCATAAGCTAGGTCTGGTCTAGTATGGGCCAGATATATCAATTTCCCAACTAGCCGTTGATATTGTCCTTTATCAACTGGAGGACTATCTTCTTCATAGCCCATCTTGTGATTCTGCTCAATAGGACTATTAGAGGGTTTACACCCGAGCTTTCCTGCTTCTTTGAGAAGATCAAGAACATATTTCCTCTGGCTGATAAAAATTCCTTTGCTTGAATGAGCTACTTCTATCCCTATGAAATATCTCAGTTTCCCAAGGTCTTTGATTTCAAACTCAGAGGCAAGCCGTGTTTGCAGAATCTGTCTCTCCACAAAATCATCACCTGTGATAATAATATCATCAACATATACAAGGAGCACAGTAAGCTTCCCATTTTGGGAGTGCTTGAAGAAAAGAATGTGATCTCCTTGGCTCTGTCTGTATCCTAAGGTCATCATAACCTTAGTAAATCTTCCAAACCAAGCACGAGGTGACTGCTTCAATCCATACAAGGCTTTTTTTAATCTACAAACTTTATTTTCCCCCTTCACAGAATCAAAACCAGGCGGGATTTCCATGTAGACTTCTTCTTCTAACTCACCATTGAGGAAAGCATTTTTCACATCAAATTGATTTATATCCCAATTGTAATGGGCAGCAAGGGATAACAAGATTCTTACTGTATTCATCTTTGCAACTGGAGCAAAGGTTTCTTCATAATCAATCCCATAGGTTTGAGTGTAACCTTTGGCCACTAATCGAGCCTTATATCTCTTAAGAGTGCCATCAGAATTATATTTCAGGGCATAAACCCATCTGCACCCTACTGCTTTCTTTCCGTTGGGTCTATCAATAACCTCCCATGTTTTATTTTTCTCCAAAGCATTCATCTCCTCTTGCATGGCTTGAGCCCAATTCCTATCTTTCAAGGCTTCGTGTACTGATTTTGGGATTGCAATAGAATCTAGTGCTGAAACAAAGCTTTTGTGCTGCACAAAAAGATTAGCAGAGGAAACAAAGTGGGAGATAGGGTATTGAGTACAAGAGGGACAGGAGGAACAAGTTTTCTTGTGACAAGATCTTTTTCCTTTTCTAAGAGCAATAGGTAAGTCATCAGAAGTAGAAGCAATGGGTAAGTCATTAGAGATATTAGAAGAAATAGACAAATCATGAGAGGAAATAATATTAGAATCAGAAACAGGAGATTCAGGAGACTCAGAAGAAATAGGAGATTCAGGACTTACCAGTGGTTCAGACGATTGAGGTTGCTGGTGAGACAGTATGGGTTGTATCTCAGGTGTATTTGAAGGTTCTGACACACCAGGAGCAGACACACTAGGAAGAGAGAAGATTGATCCAGACTCAAAGAAGAAAGGGGACGAGTCTTCTGAAGAACTATTCTCCCCCTGACGATGAGGACCCAGGAAATAAGATTCAGATTCTTGAAAGGTGACATCCATAGAAACAAAAAATTTCCGACTTGGTGGATGATAACACTTGTACCCTTTTTTATAAGGGTTATAGCCAAGGAAGACACACTTAATAGCCCTAGGATCCAACTTACTCTGATGTTGTTTATGAACATGGACAAAGGCAACACATCCAAACACTCTTGGTGGAAGGCTCTGCAATATGGGAACAGAAGGAAAGAAGGAAGTCATGGAATGAATAGGACTGATATTGTTAAGGACCCGTGAAGGTAAACGGTTGATCAAAAAAGTTGCAGCTAATACTGCTTCTCCCCAATAAGAACTAGGAACAGATGTCTGAAAAAGTAGTGCTCTAGCAACTTCAAGAAGGTGACGATTTTTCCTTTCAGCAACCCCGTTTTGTTGAGGGGTATCAACACATGTGAGCTCATGAATCATACCTCTGTCTGAAATGAATTGTGACAGGCGTTGATTGACGTACTCAGTACCATTATCAGATCTGAGTCTTTTAATACCCTTACCAAACTGAGTCTCAACCATGTGATGAAACCGAATAAATATCTCTGGTACTTCAGACTTGTCTTTCATCAAGTATATCCACGTTATCCGAGTACAATCGTCAATAAAAGAAACAAACCACCTTGCACCTGAAACACTGTGCACTTTAGAAGGGCCCCAAACATCAGAATGGATAAGAGAAAAAGGTTCCCTGCTTTTAATAGTGCTAGAAGGAAATGACACTCGATGGTGTTTTGCAAATTCACAAACATCACAATGAAAGGTCTCAACCGACTTATTGAGAAACAGAGAGGGGAACATAGACTTCAAAAGACTAAATGGTGGATGCCCGAGACGCTTGTGATGGAGCCAAATCATAGACTCTGCAGTAGAAGGATGACGTGTCATTAATAACTGATTTTTGCTAGCATGGTCTGGAAGGAGATGATACAACCCATCCTGTTCATTAGCAACTCTAATTGTCTTTTTCGTGGTAAGATCCTGAATAAGACAATGAGAAGGAAAAAATGTGATAGAACAATTCAAATCAGTTGTAAGTTTTTGAGTGGAGATAAGATTAGTAGAAAGCTGAGGAACATAAAGAACATTTTTAAGAAACAAGGAAGGTTGAATTTGAATGTTACCAGAACCAATAACTGATTTATGGGATCCATCAGCTACGGATATAGTATGACTACCAACAGTAGGATGATAAGAACAAAACAACTCAGTACGACAAGCCATATGATCAGTTGCACCAGAATTCAAAATCCATGAGGTTTTAAAATCAGTGCAAGAAGCAAGAAGAGATATAGAACGTGTGCTCTTACCAGATAAGATCGAAGAACTATCATGCTCGGCCATTCTTTAACAAAAAAAGTTAACAACCAGCGATAAAATCAACCAAACAGAATATCAAATGACCTCTGATCAGAAAAATAATTACAGATCCAGACATAAGACAAGAAGACGAGAAGAATGGTGGTGGTCCGGTCCAAAAACACTGCCGCATGCGCCTCCACGCGCCGAAGAAAGGAGCTGCGCGTGGGATTCACTAGCCGGGAAAGTGGCAGCGCGTGGATGGGCTTCGCCGGCTGAGATTTTTCTGGTGTGGTCGTCCGGTGAGCGCGCACCTGTCTGTGGGTGGTCGCGGTTGAAAAGTCGCCGGAAAGTGGTCCAAACGGTGAAGACAAATCTAATTGGAGGCGGTCGGAGGTGTTTCGGTCGTTTGTGGCGGAGGAACAGTGCGTAGAATGATAGATCGGAGGAAAAATAAGGTCAACAATGGTCCCCTTGGTCCAAAAGGTCCCTGGAAAAATTTTCCAGTGGCGGCTGATGGCGGCAATAGGCAAAGAAATTAGGGTTTTGTTAAAAAAGAAGATAATATGTGCGGAAGCAAAGCCCTCAGATCGAGAGCTCTGATACCAACTTGAAAAGGAGTATTCTAATATATTATAGAATTGTAAATAATCTGTACAAAGGGTTATCTATTTATAGAGAATATTTGACCTAATTTTAACCTAATGGGCTTGGCCCAATACAACAAATAAATGACTAAATAATAACTAAATTATTATTATTTACAACACCTATCAACTTGTCTTATCTCCACAGTTGTCGAATCTACACGACATTTTCCATGTATCTCAGCTGCAGCGTTATGTTCCGGATGAATCACATGTGGTGATACCAGATGATATTGAAATTCAAGAGAACCTGAAGACTCCTGTAGGCCCTACTGACATACTTGACCGCAATGAAAAGAGGCTGAGAAGCAAAAATATTCCAAAGTTGAAGATTCAGTGGGAAAGACGTACACCTAAGGAGGCTACTTGGGAATGGGAGTGTATAGTGGTACATAGGATGTACCGTGTCTCTGGCCAGTAGACTTTTGCCTTCGGGTGTTACGGACTTCCACTGGATAGGTCTCCATGAAGGAGTTCCAGTTGATCTGAGGTCATGGTGTGTTATCCGTTGAGGAGCACACTAGGAAAGTCTCGGGTGAATATGGATGGAGGGTGCCTTGGTTGATGTTCTGGGAACCCTTCCTTAGATGAGAACCCGTAGGCTATATGCCGAGGCCAATAGGCCAGATGTTGCGTGGCTTTGGCATCGATCATTCCAGCTTCATCGTATTTTTACTCCCTATGCTTCCCTACTTCACTAAATCCCTTGCTTTATCCCTTTTTGTATGTTGTGGTATATTATTAATGTACATCTGAGTGAGCCATTGGGCGGAGTAATCTCTAGAACCTTTGGGTTACTGAGATATATCCGTATATCTCATCCCGTTTTGGGAATTTTATTTCAGGTAGTGGCAGTGACACTGGAGCGGCGGGCAAGAGGCCCGTATGATGAGCATGAGAGCTTGAGTCTATTTTGCATTTTGTGGCCATTGAGCCTAGGCTAGACTTAGAAAATGAACATTGTATGTGAGTTAGGATTATTCATATTGCCATATTTGTTCATGTCATATTTTGTCTAAGTTTAGTTATTATTTATCATGGTTTATTTTGGAGGATTCATTATGTACATTTGAAGGATTATTGTAATTGTTGTAAATGAAGCATTGTATATTGTAATATTGAAGCATACTATATGATGAAAGGGAAATAGACTTATTCTAGGATATGATTTATGTTTTATGTCAAAAGAATGCATGCAAAGGAATTAATGTGGTTGAAACAAGTTAACTTGAGAAAGTAAGCATGGATTATGTATATTGAATAAATTGATATAAAATGTTAAGGGTTGGCATTGCTGGTCCTTGAGTGCCACCCATGTTTATTAGGTACCATTTGAGGATAGATAACACACTTTTAAAAGTGGGATATGTTGGACAAACAAAGGAGACTCTGGCGGAATTTCTATAAAATGACAGATTTTGAGTGAACTTTGATAGAGCATATCTCCCTCCATGGAAGTCCAATAGGGACGTTCCATACACCATTTTAAAGCTTGAGATGTCAACTACCTTTTATCAAAAATAGAGAACCATAGGAGTATCACGCTACCCTGTAGAAGCCTTTGAACACAGACTGCCCAAAATTCCCCTGCACTTGGGGCTATCACTATCTGTTTTTGGGAAAATTATTCCCGCCTCATCTCTTGGTCAAATTAGGTGCATGATATGTCAAATTGAAGCTTTATGTGTCTATCTTTCGGTATACAAATTTGAGGGAAATTGGTTATGTTTTTTGCCGGGAATCGTGGAAAGAGTGAGGGATGTTTGGAGCCCTGTTTGAAGTTGGCTGGCAGATTTGCTTGTCCAACTGCAAACGGTGATAACCGGAGCAAACGAGAACTTTATGGAGTGTGTGATAGCTTGTTGGAAAGATAATTAAGTATAGAATAACATACAAAAATATGGGAGGTTCGCGACATGCGAATTTTCTGCAGTATTTAAATGATTGAACCATGTTCGGATAGGTAGAAATCGAAAAATTGAGATTTATGCTAAGTGGGTTTATGGGAACCCCTTAATGACTTGAGAGGAGTATTATATGACATTTAGGAATTTTTTTTAATTATTCCGCAATTAATTTTCAGTTACGGTCACAGCTTTTATTTATTATGCTTTATTATTATTTTAAAATACTCGCGTAATATAAAGGAAAAAGTTTACTTGCATTTTTATAAATGAATTGCTGTGACTGTAACTTCGCTTAATATCATAATCAATGTTAACAATACTGGTGTACAATGGGCTGTTACAATGTTAAACCTTAATGAAGTATTAAGTACTTACATGGGTTAGTGGTTTAACTAACTAGAAATGTGGGTCTAATGTTAAGGTGTGAAATTATGTTAAGACGTGTGTGGTATGACATGAACTGTTAGTGTAAAGATGATTAAAAGAATTACCAAGTGGGTAATTAAGTATTATGTGAATGGTATTTGGTTGTGTGTATAGTGACATGTGTTTTGAATTGATGATTGGTTGTGTTTTTATGAATAATATCAGAGTTTAAAAGGATACAGTAAGTGGAAGTAAAGAGTGCAGGTTGCGTGGACAACAAGTTATTAATGGGAACGCTGATCAGGTAAGTTCTCGGTTTAGGAGCTTTCTCCATCTTAATGTTCTGTCGTAATCAAGTGGATTATGATTTTTGTTTGAAATATCTGTGAGAATTGTTAATCCTAGCATAGATTGCATTCATATAGGATCAATAATTATATATGATTGGTATAATTTAATTAATATGATTTTATGTAAATTGATTTAACTTGCTGTAAATTATTATATTTATGCTTGATGTATGAATTGGTGTGAAATTGTATGTTTTGTCATGATTAACATGTTAAATGGTTAATGTATGGATAACATGTGAAGTATGTATGATTGTTGAGTTTAACATGTCAATATGTGCAATATATATGTTTTGATGTTTACATTTAATATATGATGTTGAACCTGAATTTGTAAATAACATGTTGTAGTTATTTATTATATTTGATTGATGTGTTATTTGATAGGATGTATTTGATTTAATATTCTTTGTTGATATGTTTATTTGATTGTGTTTGTGTTTGAAATTCTGTGTTGTGGGTACTTAATGTACTGTTGTGAATTGATTGTCAGCAAAAAGATTATTGTGTTATGATTAATCTGATAACAGATTAAAGAAGGGTTATAAATATAGTACACTGATATAAATAGTTGTGATTTGGAATAAGAGTGTTGTGATATATATATATATATATATATATATATATATATATATATATATATAACAATTTGTAACACCCCGTGTATACCCGGTTTGTTAACATTACATCGTATTAAGCTGTGCTTAATAAAAATTGCGGAATATCTTTTTTTTTCCAATTATGACGTCATATACTTAGCCAAGTTGATTACTTAATCAATTTCATAAAATATCGCCTGTATGTAAATTGCAATAAGACGTCTACTAAAATACCTCAATATATAAATAAACTGTGTATCTAAAATCACGGATCTACAACTCGTAGTCCGGACCATAATCCTGATACATTATTACAACTCCAAATAAAACAAGACATAAACAAGACTATGTGTCATGGACAATCCCCATGCTCACCAAATCAACAACGTCTCAACAAGATGATATACAATCATAAACTGAAGCTAAAACCATAAAGCAGCATGCATAACCAGCATCCAACAAGTCAGCATAAAATATCATCAATATCTAACTCAGCTCCGGCCTCCTGCCGCCTGAGGTCTCAACATTACCTGAACCTGAAATAAGCATTCCCCAAACGTGGGGTGAGATCTCTAAACCAGAAATCTTAGTAAGACAAGGGGTCCTCAAGGATCTTCCACCCCAAGCTCACTTACATGTGCAATATAAGTTCTAAAAGCATTTTATCAGTATAAGTTCTCAAAACTATGTAGTGCAATATAGATCTATAGCATGTGTGTAATCACTATTCTACTAGCCAGAGAAATGTAGGAATACGTCTATACCTACATGTAGTACAAGGAACACCGCTTGTACCTCACCCACAACCTCACCATATTGTATGTTCTACATACTCAGGCTTACCGTATAGGTGGAACACCTTCATGCATATCAACAAGGCACTAACATATAACAGCTCAACAGCATTTCCAAAACATCAAAAGCATGTAACACAACATGCAAATAACCATATCCCCATGGGACATGGTGGAACCACAACATGGCTAAACCGAGGACACGAAAGCTTACCTTGCAAGCTCACTATCCAATGCCAAGAGTCCTCACAGCTCAAGTCCAACACACAGCAAATCACAATCTGATTTAGGACCAGCAAGTGTATCAACATACATAACTCAAAAGCATTAACATAAAGACTACGTTCTCCCTAACGATTTACGTCTTAAGGCTTCCAACAAAGCCACAAGCCCTTAATCACATGATTCTGACTTAGTCCATTAATTACAGAAGTTCAACTTCATCAATCTAGGATCCCCAAACCCCCAATAGCCTACTGTCCTCACAACACAGCTACTGTTCTACGAAATCCCAGAATATCCGGATATTCTTTGGGTACATATCCGGATATGCAATATCTGGATATCTCATTAACCATATCCGGATATACAATATCTGGATATTCAGATTCCCATATCCGGATATCCAAATCCCATATCCGGATATCACATATCCGGATATTTCTTGGGCAGATATCCGGATATTTCACGACAGAATGCAAAAACTGCATTTCGTGAAGATATCCTTCCAAGGTTGGGTTTTTACCGATTTTAAACACTTAAACATGCATTTCTATGTGTGTTTGACATTACCCAACATTAAGTTATCATCTTTTAGCCTTTACATACATCAAGCTTCCATTTTCAAGCATAAAAACTCAAGTTCAAAGGTGGTGATCATACCACAAGCCAAAACAGAGGATGTAGGTGCTCTATTGAGCTCACACAACAACTCCCAAGTCTGCCTCAACACTGCGCACAAAAATGCACACCAAGAAGGGTCTTTTCTTCACAAAGGTTGACACTTTGGAGCCCCAAGTCAAGAACAAGACCTTCACCACCTAAACCACAAACTCAGAACCTCAACACCTCACTCACAAAGGCTGGAACTCAGGGAAAGCCCTCACACTCCCTCACCAAGCAAGCTCTCACAAGCCCAAATTATTTGGAGAAGAAACCAAGGAGAAAGGAGGCTCCTTGGCTCACAACAATGGAGAAAAGAGTGGCAAAAGGTTGCTGGAGCTGTTCAGCAAAAATAGAGGCACGTAGGAAATCTGATCTAGGGTTTTGTGCCCAATGATTAGAGTATATATAACTACATCAGCATAAAACACGCAATATTAGCTTTAATTGCTTCGCTTAGCATTTTAATCCCAAACTATGGATTCTTAACCTACTCAATTTTACAAGAATTATCATATTTTTATAATATTTTTCTGAGCACCTTTCCGGTATGCGCTTTTCTTAGCCAGTATCAGTTTCTGGCACCAGTTCTCATTATTTGGACTTGAAACTCGTTTTACAAGTCCTACATATTATTCTAGTAATTATCATGCACTTATTATAATCTTCCGGGATACTTTTTTGGTACGCATTTATGCCGACTAGCAGAACTGGTATCTACACTTTTCTTCCGAAAAGCGACTTTCAGCCTTCTTAGTCACTTACTATAATTATTAGAGGCTCATAATAATTATTAGGGTCAATTATAGAATCATTTCCTATTTTCTCATAATTAATTAATTAAATACCTTATTTTACGGTGCAGGTTCTTACAAATTCTAGTATGAGGCCAATTAATAATTTGGTCGTACAAGTTGAGTGTGTCCGTAAAAAGGATAGCTCTGGTGGAATTATCGAGAATAAGTATTATTCTGAATGTATCTGATTTCCGGTTGATTCTGATTTCTCTATAAAACAGAGATATATAATATTTTGATGTGTTTTGATGACTGTGAAGTTTGTGTATTCTGATGATTATGGTTAATTTGATGAGTGTAAAGTCCTAATCTTTTGATTATGATAATTGTGTGTTATGGATAATTCTGATAAGAGTTTCTGATTCTGAAGTAATTCTGATAGTATGAAATAAGTATATTCTAGTTGATTATAACTGCTAGAATGAAATTGTGAAATATGTGTTGTGAAGAAAAATAATGAAACTATAACTTGTAAAGTTATGTATGATTAATGAAAGGTAAAAACGATGTAAAATACTTAATTGTATTATTTGAAAATATATGCAGGAAGTGAACTCGTGGGTGGAGACTTCTCCATTAACCCTGAGCTTATTGAGTTTATCTCACCCCACGTTATGGGGATATATTTCAGATACTTCTAGAGTGGAAGATAAGGAAAAGGGTTAGAAGCCTATGGATGAAGACTAGAGTTGTATTTGGAGCTGCTAGTTGAACAGATGCATATTTTGTGAAATCTCTGTATATATACGTTTTGAGGTGATAATTAGTGGAGACAATGCTTTGGCCTACGCTGCCTATATAAATGTTTTGTAAAGAATAACAGATATATGTATGTGTTGTATGGTAGTTTAATGTAAATGGCACGGAGCCATCTTTGTGATGTAGTTCGAATGGAATGAATATTGTGTCAATCAGGTGTTGTTAACCAAGTGGAATTGTGAAATTCCTAGTTGTTGGAAAAACAGTGAAGATGTTGTCAAAATCTATAAGAAAACGTAAGTGTAGTGTGTATGACTTTGGTAAGTCATATCTCACTCAATTCTTTGTCAAATGAGACGTGTGAGCTATCATTGTGAAGCTTAGGATGTGGGCTATAATGTCTTAAAATATGGGACAACAAAGAGAGAAAATATGGTGCAGATTGCTATATATGTTCGCTGCCAGTTTGTAGTGGAATTGACGACAAGAGTTGTTTAACTTTGAAAATTTATAACTCCTTCGTTTCTTATCGAAAGAAGGCTTATAATATATCAAATTGAAGGTCTAGGTGTCAACTATAACATATCCAAAATTGAGAGAAAACATATGAGTGGTTTTGCTGCAGTATGGAACACTGTAAAACAGTGCAGACTCGTTGTTGACGTATGTTGACAATTTTGAGCTGTTATCTTACCGTAAACATATCTAGAGTTGTAGATGTCCAAATTAAGCTTATGATACCTTGTTGGAAAGCTTAGAGTGTCTAGTTTAACATACTAGAAGATGAGAATCTATTTATACATAGGCCAAGTGCAGTTTTTGTAAAACCGAACCTATATAAGGTTGGTACAATGCATAATATCGTATTGTTGCTTCGTTGGTTTATGGGAACATTTAGCAATCTTTGTATATGCTTTGTATGACATTTAAGCAGTAGAAATTTATATTCTACATTTGCTTTTGGTTATGATCACATTAAGGGAATTGTTTTGAATACAATTGTTTTAAAATGAAAATGTCGTTTATAAAAGAAAAAGTTTTACAGTATTTTAATTCAAATACTGTGATTGTAACTATGCTTAATATTATATGTTTGGTAATACGCTAGTCCGGAACGGGGTGTTACATTTATGGTATCAGCTGATATTTGACCCGCGTGATGAAATTGTGGGCCAAACTAGACTACCGACCCGACCTAATTATTAATTTAAAATTTTAATTGTATTTTTAAAGGATTTGATATTTGTTCAGAGTTGTGTAATTTATGTAAGAGAAATACACAAACAATAAAAATCATGAAAGAAAAAATGAATGAATTTTTTAATTTCAATTTTAAGGGGTAGAATATTGTAACAGCCAATTAGTGTTACTACCAATCAATTGCACCGTTAGATCGATTATGTTGATCCAACAGTTATATTTATTTCCATCTTTGTATGGTTATGATTCTCCATATTTAATATTTTATATTTATTTCTACCTTTATATGGTTATGATTTTCCATATTTAATGTTTTCACATAAAATATAGGGAATCATAATCATACAAAGATGAAAATAAATATAACCGTTAGATCGATTAAAACATAAAATATGGAAAATCATAACCATACAAAGGTAGAAATAAATATAACCGTTGGATCAATATAATCGATCTAACGATGAAATTGATTGGTAGTAACACTAATTAATTATTACAATACCCTTCCCCTAATTTTAAATAAAAAATTTTAATTCGTGACTCAAAATAACACATTCTTGTATGCTTTAAAAAATAGAAACATTTTCCCCATTTTTAAAATAAGACATGGCATTGGCATTGGCATTGGAACGGACACTCAACTTGCGATCGTTCCAGTGGGTTTTGGGTTGTGGCTTTTGAATTTCTGAGGCCGAGCCACATTCAGGTTTGTTTACTCTTCCCTTCTCACTTCATTCCCCAAATGCTTCCCTTTACATTCCATTTGTGCTTTCCCTCTGCCAATTTTCCTAACCCTAGACCTAATTATTCGCTTCACCTTTAACGTTGGAACTCGAAACACTCTAAGATCCTCTCCTAATCAATTGCAGAAGCTTGCGATTCTTATTTTAAGGTTCGCTCTGCCTCATCCTCTGCATTCCATATTCCATATCTTTATCTTCAGATAATGGAAACAACATTACTATTTCAGAGCCTTTTCTTTTTCCTCATTTCCTGCATGATTCCGTTTTGAACCTATTTGATTTAGGCTTGTTAATTTTACTGGACATTGCAAAGTTCACCTTCGCTGGCTATTATGGAATTGAAACGTTGTCTGTAGTCAAGCCTTAGCTCTGTGCAAATTAAAAATTGAATATCTCTTCAGGTGTCTATGCGTGTAATATAAATCTAATATCTGCATATCGGTACCTATTTTCAACTTTCTACTTTCCATTGTGAGGGTTTTTCTGTTGCTTTTTTTTTTTATCTATTATTTTTATGGTTGTGATCATAAGATAGTTTTTAAGAATTGGATTTTGGGTTTTTAAAACGCTACAGTCTTGCTGGTTGAAAATCTTCATCACAAAATTGAATTTCGATTACTTCTGAATTTCTTGCTTTCATAATATTAGAATTTTGTTCCTACTCCTACCCATCGCCTCATTATTTCTTTTATGTGAATTCGTCAAGTTTTGGCGCTCATAAATCCTAACGATGCGATGTTTTGGGACATTTCTTACATAATCACTGCAAATATGTTGCATTCTTTGTACTTTGAAATTCATATGTCTGCAGTGATTTTTTTTATTTTTTTTTGTATCATGGGATGTTTCCAATTTTTATAAAAGCCCTTGGTTTCGATGTTACGAGGACATAATATGCTTTTCATAAAACTGTCATTTGTTTTTGTTTCTACTACAAATTAGTGAATTACCCGAAAAAGAACAAAATTGTTTCCAAAATCGGTTTGGTTGGATTATCATGTATGCTTTCTTTGTTTGATTTGATCTGTACAATTTTATTTTTTTCTAAAATTTTTGTTCTTTTTATTTGTTTCCAATAAACTCGGGATTGCTGCAAATGCTCCTAATTTATGAACAGTTGTGTGCTTTAAAGAACAAGTCTAAACTAATAAACCCTTGCCATCTTATGCACCTCAACTCTCTTGGCTGTTGCCAATTTATGTGTTTTAAGCTATGAAACTATGAAATGTGCATTTGATGTTTATTGAATCTTGTTTATTTTTTTCTTTCTATTCAGTAATTTATTACACAGACTTGAATTAGAGAATACGAGGAGTAACGTCCATGGATTCACAAGGCCAGACAACATCTTTGCAGCGACTTCAAAATGTGGAAAAGGTAATATTTTGAGAGCACTTAGAAGCAATGTTATAGGCGTGACAGAACATCACAGTTTGTTTTGATTGATTTTTTTTTCCCCCTGGTCATGTGTAGAGAATTGTTAAGGTTCTGGAGCTTGCAGGAGGAGTCATGGATGAGCTTGCAAGCCCTGTTGGACCTAGGAAAGATGTGGTCCAAAATCACTGCCTTGAATTCATGCAATTAATCAAGGTCCTTGTCTCTGAAATAGATTTATTATTTTGTCTATACACGTATACTAAGAGGGTGGCATCATGTGTTCAATTCACAAAAAAGAACACAATAGTGCTCTATTATAACTACAGATTAAAGAGGTTTCAATAATTAACATTGTATAACTATGAACACAAGTCATTGCATAACAATAATATCTTATGAACTTTTCACTAATCTTGCTCTAATACCTCCTATATAACATGCAACCAGCATTTCTCAGAGCTAGAATCTGAACTCTAAATCTGTAATATGCCTATACATGGACCTCTTTAATCACAGTATTCCAAAATCCAGACTAATGTCAATAACTGTAAGATCTGACTATTGACATTTAAAGTTGCTTCAGCCGTATCTGCTCATCAAACTTTTTTACCTTTTCGCTTTTAATGTGTATATTCAGTGAATCAGTACTTGTTAAGAGTTTTGAGTGCTGTAATGTTGTAATGTACTTTAACTTCATTTTTGTTTTTTAAGTCTTTCAGGACATCCAGGTGGCATTGCGTGATGAAATCAAAAGTGCTTGTGAGTATCGTCCATTTGAGAAATGTGACTACGGTCCAAGATTAACCAATGAGATTTGTTACAAGAAAGTGGAATTTGTTATGTCACAGTTGGATGCAATGAAACAAACTATTGATGAGTATCATGTGTCAGTCTGAAAATGATGTAGCTTTAATTCCTTGTAGAAGCTTGGGTTATCTCCTAGTTTAAAGTTCACTTATTCGGGGTTGCTTGTTACTAGGAGTTGGGGTGTGTTTTGGATAGGGTAAGAATTATCTTTAGAGATAGGAAGCTGATGAATGTATTTGGGTGATTATATTTGGGCCTTGAAAATTCAACATGTTTTTATATAGGATTTCAAGTGAAGAATCATTTTTGCACCCCTCCCCCTCTCTCGTAATGTAAGGTATTATTTTATTTTTTTTATTTTTTTTGTTTATGGACTATTCGGACAATACGCATGTGTGTGCCTTGAACATGCAAATGCAAAGAAGTCTATGGAGTTTCGGTTTCAGATGAATGTAGCAAGAAAGCCAGACATTTAAAATAAGGTCTTATTCTTTAACACCATCTTCTGGGTGTTAAAATTACTAGGGACACAAAATTTGTATCTCTATTATAATTTTCACTTTCAAATTTTATGTAGTTTCGCATAATACTAATTTATAGTTTCGTTTATCGCCGAACTTGACCTCATTTATCAGGAGGGTAAATTATAGGTTTCACTTGATTTATATTTCAAAAATAAAAGGACAGACCTAGACTATCAAGAGATTTATTATAATTTTAATTGTAATAAATACGCTTAAGAAAAACAAGAATAATCAGGAAGAACTTTTATGATTATCAATTAATATTTGGGAAAAGTGTCTATCATTTAAAATTACACAACTTACATCCTTTCACTCTTACAAAGAGGTGAGACCCACACCTTTATTTTTTTGTCAACTCTCTCTCCTCCTTAATCTATCTCATTCTCTCTCTTAAAATGACACAACTTTACATCCTTTAAAATTATAAACACTTTTCCCTTAATTATTTTTAAAGTACCTTTTATAAGAAGTTAGGAAAGACAAATCTATTTCTGTAAATTTGAGTGTTCAATTTAAAATATTATTATAGATCACCTTAAATAGTAAAAGCATTATCATATAATATTAAAATATCATCCTAAAATATCACAAGGTGCCTTGTAAGCTTCGAAATACTTGTGTCTGCAATATATTTATGAGATGAAGCTGATAAAGCCCACTGTTGTGTTTGCAATCTGATAGGAATATACTCATCTAGGGAATTATGGTTTAGCAATGAGGTGGCATAACTAACTTTTTAATATTCTAGGAGGTTAGGCTAAGTATAAGAGGGGAAATATGTAGTGTGTAAAAGCAACTTGGGAAATATTGGACTTGAAATTGGGAGAGTCAGTACCTCTCGAATGTTCTGAAATTTAGCTTTTCTGCTTTGAGTAGTTTACAATTAATGTATTTGAATTCCAAATCCTTTTCTGGGCAAAAATATCGTTGTTTGTCTCTGTTATATTGTTATTTGATCCGGTTCTAATCAATTGGGATCAGAGCTATCTGATCCGGGTAGCTTTGAACCACACCAATCAGAAAATAAGAATGGAAAACAGATATGAAGATTAGAGGAAAGAAGAGAGACAACTGGAAAACAAATTTGAAAATTGGAAGAAAAAAGAAAGGCAAGTTGAAGAAAATCATAGGAAAATACTCAGGCTCCTTGATGAACTTCTTGAGAAGACCAAGAATTATGCTTACAATAAACGAACGGATAGAAGGCGAGATGGAATGCAAGTTGCACGGCCAAAAAGGGAAACCCGGAGAGGTCTGGTGGTGGAGAGTCCATTTCGCAGAATGAAGATTCTTTTATTCTATGGAGAAAAAGATGATGCCTGGGGATGACTAATTTACCTTGAGCAATATTTCTAGACCAAGAAAATTCAAGAAGAAGAAAAGATGAGAAAGGCAGAAAAAAGGGCTTAGAGGTTTTGCATTCAATTGGTACAAATGTTAGAGTTGGCTTAATCCTTATGCTAGTTGGAACAAATTTGAAAAAGCTTTCATAGAAAAATATCTTCCTGAGATTTATTTGGTAGAAGATGAAGGCTGTGAATCTCAAAAACCAGTATCTGAAAATCAAAAAAATTCTAAGTGCGAGAAGGAAAGTGACGTTAAAGATAAACCGATGAAAACAGAAGTGGTTTCGATTTTAAAATGTCCAACAAAAGAGAAAGGAGGAGAGGAAAATCAAGGACTCTTGAAAAAGGATTCAGAAGAAGGGCATCTGGAAGCAGGTGTGATGCGTGTGCAGTTGCCAGAGTCACTACGAGCTCCAATGATGGTGGTTAATCCTCCACCCTTACCGGAACCATCAGATTTGCGCTTTTATGAGAAGGAACAACTGGAACGTTTGACCAATGGCAGTGGAGGAGGTTGTTTTTGTATGCATCATGAGAATGAAGGAGCGGTTCAATTCATGGAGGCGAAACAAAAGACTGAAGCCATTGGGGAGAAGAAAGCGGTGGCTAACAAGGTGGTGGTTGACACACCCCTCTCGCTTGAACAATCAGATTCAAACAGTGTGACACAAGGACAACGGTTGCAATGGCGTTACAAGATGAAAGAGGAGCAAGGTAGGTCAGGGGATGCACTACACAAGTTGGGCCAAGCGGTTGACCTAATGGGCCCAAATTACTTTAAGACATTCCCAACCCAACATAATGATATGGGTCTTTTAATGGGTTCTTACCAAATTGCTCTCAATACATTCTCAGCCCAACATAGAGATAGGGGTCTCTTACATTCTAGTAAGTGTGATGTTAGGAATTGCAAAACAATGATAAAGATGCCTGTTACCAGTCCATCAACCCAAGACAATGGCAGCCTACTCGAAATTTTTGAGATTCCCATTGAGGGCGTACAAACTCCAGTCGACCAATTCACAATTGTGGCTGGGTACTCAGCAGTAGTGGAGAAGGAAATCTTCATTTATTACTGTGGAAGGAATAAAAAATCTCATCGAAGCTCCGTGACCAATCCTAATCTTGTGGGAGTTGCATAGGAGTCTTGGGATCATTATCAATCTTCGGGCACACGTGAGTTTCTACAATTCAAGCAATGGGATCCCAGTGGAAGGTTCTTGGAGATGAACCTCACCTTGAGGGCAAGGTGAGTGTTTTGGGGGGGAGTATTGATAGGAAAATACTCATGTAGGTGCCATGTAGGGAATTATGTTTTACCAATGAGGTGGCATAACTAACTTTAGAATATTTTAGGAGGTTAGGCTAACTATAAGAGGGGAAATATGTAGTGTGTAAAGGCACCTTGGGAAATATTGGACTTGGAATTGGGAGAGTCAGTACCTCTCGAATGTACTGAAATTTAGCTTTTCTGCTTTGAGTATTTTACTGTTAATGTATTTGAATTTTGTAATTTCCTTTCTTGTTCAAATATATAGAAAATCAAGATCCTTTTTTGTGCAAAAATACTGTTGTTTGTCTCTGTTTTATTGTTATTTGATCTGGTTCTTATCACAATCACACTGTTTATACTAGTGTCCCCAGAAAAACCGTCTTCTGGAGAATCAGAGTACATGGCTCGAAGCTTTATTATGTGGCTTCACGGTTTGAGTGACTCTGGCCCTTCCTACGAACCCATCAAGACCTTATTCACTTCTTTCCCATTCAGAAACACCAACCGCCCGTCACTTGGAACTGTATGTATGTCTGTTCATCGTATCACTCTCTTAATAATGGTTCTTAATTACTTTTATGGTTTAAACTATGTCCCTATGCTTGCCTTTTTTTTTTTTTTCTGAACTAAATATTGAATAGGCCTGTTCAATTTCATTTGACATGCTGTTCTTAGATCAGCAATGTTGTGCACAAAATTTAACTCCAACTGTTATGGCTACCCTTTATCCGTCAGAATAATTTACTTGTTCCATATCAATAGTGATTATATGATTATAAGTCAGGTCAAATCTCAACCACAATGAATGTCCAAACATTTACCCAATTGGACAGTATTATGATAGGAGGTGTTAGCATAACCAAGTTCTAGGAACTAAGAGGGCATCATTAATTAAATGTTGCTTGTATAGGTTTATGCTATCCGTTTCCTAGGATCTCTCCTCCTGTTCCTCCCTTGTTTAGTCTTGAATTTTCTTCTCGGTATCTTTAATTGTACATCCAATCAACTTTTAAATAGCATATTAACATCATCTAAAATGGCATTTGTTGGCAACATGATAGGCTTACAATCTCGTTTTGGTTTAGAGACAATGCCATATGCTTTCGCACTTTAATATTATATTGATTTGCTTCTTCTTGTAGATGGTTCTATTATGCCTTCAATCCTTCATGGTTTGACATTCTTGAGATTCCTGTGACAGCTGTAAGTCTAGTTCTCTTTTGTCCTTTTGATGATTAGCGCGGTCTTTTCTGAAAATTAATGCTGTATGACCAACTTGAAGGGAAAATGATAAACGATATGGCAAACGATAGCTATACTTATTTTTAAAATGCTTGGGGCTTTTCCACATTTCTGTGTTGCATAGTGCTGTCAGAGAGAGTATAAATTGGAGAGTGTATGTTACACATTCTTAAGTTATAGTAGTTTTTTGTTGCAAAATGAGATCAACAGGGTTCAAATGTCTACTTAACGTGAGCATGATTCTGTTTAAAGTTTAAAGCATCATCCTTTGTGCTTTTATCATGGTGGTGTTAACTGTGAACCAATTTAGAATCACGAGATTTGCAGAATGCTCGTGCCTTAATAATGGTTTGTTCACTAATGCCGCAAATGTACTAACAATAAACTGAATTCTCATTATTCTTGTCAGCTTAAGTTTGGTCCTAGCTATACTTTGTCCATTTTGTTCAAGAGTAATTGTGTTCATTTTGGATGGGAGGGGAAACAACATGCGGCAACCGATTTGGTTATGTACTAGTTGCCTTTGGATCAAATGTTTACATGGAAATATTGAGTTTGGCTTTGTCTTTGTTCCTTTGGAACAAGAGATTTGCTATATGTCCCAACAAAAGTACACCGACCCAATGGAGAAATATACATCTATGGTTTTAAATACAGATTGGATTTAATTTTACCCAGAGTCACGCGTGGATCCAGCTATGCTGCTTTTCCTCATCGGACATTCAATTTTCCTTGGAACAATGACACTTTACAATCTTGAATTGCTTGTCATTAGAATTAAATCATATGAGCCATGAGTCCGACCCCAGAATAACTTACTATCAGTTGATGGAGTATTTTTAATTTGTACAGACATTATGATTTATATTGCCGGTACTAATAATATTTGACTCTATTGAATTTTGCGGTATGCAGTTATCATCTGCTTTATTTGCTTTATTTTTTTGACCTAGTATAGACAAATATCTACACACACTCATAGTATGGTGCCATGGGCTGGTTGATATAACAGTAGTGTTCGAGGCCTTAAAAACATTAGTGTTTTGGGTCTAAATGAGTCAGCCGGCCTAACAAGAGTCTATAGTGTGGAACCAATGCACTCTACGTAATGAATATAAAGGTTCAACGATTTTGATGATAACAAACAAGCATGAAAGGAAGACTTTAAGTTGCAACAATAAAAAAGAAACAAACATCCAACGATCATGAAGTCCTTCAAGATTCAAGCTTCAAGAGAAGAATCTAAGTCCAAGAATTATCAAGTAATATACTTTAGGCTTAGAATTAATTGTGAGGGTAACTAACTTCTTGCATGAATAAGCTCAAAAGTATTTTTGTCAAAACACATGCATTAAATTATCATTTGATTACACAGAGGATTTTTAACATTACGCTTTTATATAAACATGTTTGAAAAAGTTTTAGAATACTTTTAAACGTATTTCCAACCCTTTTAGAAGGTTGGGAATCGATTCCCACTCATCTGAAAGATTGGGAATCGATCCCCACTCATTGGGAATCGATTCCTACTGCACCAGAGGACGAAGATAACGGCTATAAATGGCTAGTTTTGCGAAAATGAGTGTGCAAAGGGTCATGGGAGGCCTCTATAAATAGTGACCATTGTTCCCCTTGATGGGACACACTTATTGATCATAATTCTTGCTTTATTTCACATCATTTACTTACTTTCAATCATCTTGATCATAAATCATCTTTGAGCTTTATTCTTGTGAGAATGTCAACAACCATTGTTCTTCAACTTGTGTTATTTGTACTTTGAGAGTACTTAGCCATTGTTAAATACCTTCCTTTGATTTCTTGAGTAGTTAGGGGAGTGAACCCTATACACTTTAAAGGTCACTAAATTCTTAAGAAAATTTGGAGTGAAAAATTGTAAGGAATCAAGAGCCCGAAGTCTTAAAAGGTTGTAGTGGTTTGTCAAGCACCCTCAAGCTTGATAGTTAATGAAAATAATTGATCGAGCGGCTTCAGTCTGGACGTAGGTCACGGTGGTGGTGACCAAACCAGGATATATCTAGTTTGCAATTTCTCTAACCTTAATCTCTTTATTTAAGTATTAAAATTGCATTTTAGATTGTCTTTATATATTCACTTGCTTACTTTGTTGATCACTACACTTGCTCTTACACTTAGATTTTTTCTTATTAAATCACTTTATTGAAGAAAGTCTTTAAAATATAAAAGGAGGTACTTTGCGAAAAGATTTTGTAAAACTCAATTCACTCCCCCTCTTGAGTATTGAAGCCACTTGTCCAACATATAGCTCGGCCTATATCAGGCCAGATTTGACCTATTATATATAGTCAAATAGAATAGGTTCAGGCCTCAGAAAAAACCTATGTATAAAGTAGTTCATAGGTTTTCTTTTACATACCGGACCAATAAACCTACAGGTTGGTATATATTATATTATTTATTTTAAATTTAAAATAAATAAATTATTATTTTAACGATTTTGAATAATAAATACGGTAGCTCTTAGCCAGTTCACAAATATCACAATGAAATTCACCAACATCAACTTTAGAAAATAAACTAGGATAAAGTCTCTTAAGATAACCAAAAGAAAGGTGCCCGAGACGGCGATGCCATAGCCAAATGTGCTCTCAATCACTAGTGTTGCAACTAACATGTAGACCCGGTATGAATCTTTTTCCGCCTTCTGTGGTCAAGTCCAAGTAATGTAAATTTTCCTGTTTAACACCATAACCAAGAGTCTTCCTGGTCAGAATGTCTTGAAAAACACAAAAGGAATGCTAAAAAGTCACAGTACAATGCAGGGAATCAGTGATTTGACTGACAGATAAGAGATTATATGTTAATGAAGGTACAACTAAGACTTTTTTTAGGGTTAAGGAGTCAGATAACACGGCTGGGCCTGCACCTGTGATTTGAGCAATGCTCTTATTGTGGGTAGATATGACAGATTGAGAAGAGGGATGAAAAGATTGTAAATTTGTGGGATCACTAGTCATGTGGTCAGATGCCTCGATATCAATTATCCAAGTATTATTTGTAGAAGCAGCATATAATGCATTAGGATACATACATGGGTAGGCCATATGTGCAGTGGGTGGTGCATCAATTGGCGCATCAGTCTTCAGTCCAACATAACTAGGAGTAAGTAGTGCAGTTTTCCCTTTAATGTTCTTCCAAGGTTTTTTTATTAAGAGTAAATAGACTTTTTGGTCCTCAGCAAATTTCACGAAGCCCCTTTTAGTCCCTAGCAAATAAAAATGCCCATCGTGGTCCCTAAAAATTTAAAAAGGACCCATTTAGTTGAATTCGTAGTCCCTCACAAATTCAAAAAAGAGCCATATTAGTCCTCAAAAGGACTAAAATGGGTCCATTTTGAATTTTTTAGGGACCACGATGGGCCTTTTTATTTGCTAAGGACTAAAACGGGTTTCGTGAAATTTGCTGAGGACCAAAAAGGGTATTTACTCTTTTATTAAAATCCCACCAGTCCATGTAGCCCACAAGCTCATAACAAAGTTGCTTAGAATGACCTTGTTCACCACAATAGGTACAAGTGTGAGTATATGTCTTTAACTTGTTTTAATTCACGTGCTAACCTATTTTTCCCTCCTCCATACCCTGTCTTTTGTCAGAGAAACACAGCTCCATCAAAAATATTTTGTGTCCCCCTCCATGACTTGTCTCTGTGACTCCTCACGACGAACAAAAGCATAAGCTCCCTCCAAATCTAGCTTTGGTTCTTTACGCAACGTTTCCCCTCGAATCTTTTCATAATCTATGTCGAGGCCAGCAAGAAAAATATGCACACGGAGGTGTGCAATGAGCGATTGGCCACTGAGTAAGCTGGAGTCGGACTCATCGTGAACCACTGATCGAGCATCAATCTCTTGGAAGAGACCCACAAGTTCAATGTAATATTCGAACAGAGGACGACTAACTTGAGAGAGGATGAAGGTTCGACGATTCGGTTCAAACAGTCGGGTTTCATCAGAGCCGTTATAGAAAGTGCGAGTAATGGTGTCCAATATCTCTTTTAAGGTGGCTAGCCTAATGAATCGATTCATGAGGTGAGAGCTCTTGGAATCAATAAGTCAACTCTTCACACAGTGGCTTTTGGTAACCCAATTTGCATACATGGGGTCGTTCAAAGTAGGTTTGGCAACGGTTACGATGAGGCATCCGAGGGGGTTCCAAGTCCCAATCTGCATCTCCATAAGTTAACACCAGGGGGGAATTTTCTCTTCTAGAATTACGGTTATAACACCTCGCATATTTAAAAAATATATTAATAATTAAATTAAGGGTTATAGAGGATTTTTAGTGAAAATCCTAAGTTCTGGGTCAAACTATGTACAAAGGGTAAAACGGTAAATCAACAAATACGTAACCCTAAATTGTAAAATGATGGAATTGGGCTTCAAATGATGGAAATAATATTGGGAATGGATTCAGAATGAAAAATTGAGTGATTAGGCAAGTTTTTGGAAAATTGCGGAATAGTGTTTTTACCGGATGAAATATTGCGGTACAGTTGCATCGAAAAGCATGCAAAGCGAGATTAGTACTCTAGAATTGAATATATGTTGGAAAAGGTACGTAGAACCAAAAAAGCGATTAGTGGTATAATTCGATGGATTTTAGGGTTTTTGGGGAAACGTGCCAATGGTACACCAATAGGGGTAAAACAGTGATTTAACCAAATTATCGGAAAACTCCAGATTCATCTGTTCAAGAATAATTAAAGGACTTTGGTGAATGTTAAATTTTTTATTTAATGGATAATTCATGAATTAATTTGAGATTAATGTGTTAAGTGGATGATTTAAAATGAGAGAGGTGGCATGTGGGACCCACCCCACTTAAACTCACTTAAGACCACATGGTCTTACACTATTCACCATCTTCCTCACCTCTTCTCTCTCTCTAAAACCCGAGAGCTCTTCATCTTCAAAGGAGGGCAAGATTTTGCTTCCATTTCTTTGATCCAAACACTTAACAATCTAAATGAAACTTCATCCAAATCATCCAATAAACAACTTTCTGGTTGTGTATTTTCCTTGAAAACCATTATGTGAGGAGATCCTTGGCACTCTTTGTGGACAAAATTGAAGCTTGGTGTGGCCATTAATGGAGGTTTGGCTCGGTTGAGGGCTAGTATATCACTCCCTTGAACCTTAGGAAACCATTGGTGGTAAGTAATTCCATTCCTATTGAGTTTTGATTGAGATCATAAAATTTGTGACCTAAGAGCATGTGTGGGTTGTTTGAGGTGGTTGGAGACCTTTAATGGTAGTGTTCCTTTGGAATTAAATGCTCATAATGATGATTGGACCCATAAAAGTTCTTGTGGAAAAGTTTAAGAACATAGTGAAAATTTTGAGTGGAAATTGTATGGAAATTGAATGAACTCATTAATGTGGAAGTTGAAATTGAGTTGTGGATTAGTTAGGATAGTTAATTACATGATGTATGATGTATTGAATACTTGAGAACCAATTGAAAATCCTTTGGCCCTTGGATGTGGCATGCTCGGCCATATAAGCAATTTTAGGGAAAAATTGTGCAAGTTTGTGTTTGGCTTGATGAGTTGATGTGGTGGGTGTGTAATCAACTAATGTGGACCTAAGTATGCACCTTGAACCTTGAAAATGCAAGAAAAATTCCTAGCCACTTGGATGTTTCACATTCCCCATATAGGCTAACTGAGAGGAAAATTATGCTATGTTAGGATTTAATGTAATTGTGGGTTGATATGGTTTTGTAGGTGGCTTAGGAAACTATAAGGATGGTTGAATAAAATTAACAACAAGAATTGGGTATTAAGGCCATAATGGCCGAAGCATTAGTCATGTGTGGGGGGTGGTTTTATGTTGTCTTAAATTGTGACTTGTTAAACAAGTTGATTGATGATCATGTGTGTGTGATTATTGTATGTTGCCTCCCTCGGACACAATCATAGAAGATTGAAGCTTGAAGCTTGTGGATTGCCTTTGGTCCTTGACCAAAAGGATTTTGGTAAGTAATCACTTACTTGGTTGCGTGATTGGTTGGATAACTAATTGAATTATCGTGTGGCACTTGGTAATTGTTGAAATGGCCATTTACTTGTGAAAGTTGAAGCTTGAGGTAACTTGTGATTGAAACTACCTAGCTTGGGAGCTTCAAACTGATAATTACTTGGTAATGGAATTAATCCCCATGTGAGCTCCACCATGCCCAGTGGGGTAGTGGTTGGAAGTTGTGAATGTAATAATATGTGTTACAACATGATCATGCATTGTGGATGTTGTTTGGTATATATGTGTTTATACTGTATCTCTGGCCAGTAGATAGATTGTCGTATTTGCCGTAGGGGACTTCCACTAGAGAGGCCTTCGTAGGGAGTTCCAGTTGGTCGGGGGCCATAGAGTTGTTATTCGTTAAGGAGCGCTCTAGGAATGTCTTAGGATTTATAGTTGTGGGTACCTTGAATTATATCCCGGGGATATATTCTTGGATGTGGACCCGATTGAGATTGTTGTATGTCGTAGGCCGTACTGCCGGATTATTTTTGCATGTTCCATTTATATCTGTATTATTGCCTTGTACATCTGAGTGAGCCATTGGGCGGAGTGATCCTCCAGAACCTTTGGGTTATTAAGATATATTCGTATATCTCTTCTCGTGTTATGGGGTTATGTTTCAGGTTCATCTAGCGGTGCAGGAGTGTTGGACAAGAGGCCCACCGGATGATGTGGAGTAGAGCCATTGAAGTGCATCATGATATCATTTTTTTTGTTTTGCATTTTGAGATTTCATTGTTGTGCTAGACTTATGCATGAACATGTAGTATTACATGGGTGATGTATACGATACCTAGTTTTGTTCATGTAGCATTTTAGGGCTAAGTCTAGTGATTATGTATGTAATATTATTTTGGGCATCATGGTGTAGTAGCTATATTTGTTAGTGGATTTAAATGTAATTGATGTAATGAGGATCTTGTGTAATTAATTATGAATGTATTTGATGGAAAGACAATAGGCCTATTTTAGGTTATGATGTTGTTCAACTATGATAAATGCATGTAAATGGGATTATGTGATTAAAATGATTATCAAAATGTATAATAAGTAAGTGGTGGATGACACTTGTGGAACAAACAATTAATTGAGTAAATGCTATTGTGGGTTTAAAGAGCACAAAGGTATGTTGAGCATTGTGTGCCACCCTTGACCAATTAGGTACCATTTGGAGGTTAGAACACACTTGGAGTAAGTGGGAATTAGTTAAGAAAAAAAAGGAGATGTCGTTGAAAATTCTAAGAAAATGATTAGTTTTATGTCTTAACTTTGGGAGACCATATCTCCCTCCATAGTCCACAGATGTCCAAATGAGGCGTGTTATACCTCATTTTAAAGCCTAAGATGTCAGCTATACTGTCCTAAAATTTGGTGTCATTTGGAGTTGTGTAACGCCCTGTAGGTCGAAATGAGTAGAGAGTGGAGACTGCCCAATGCATACTTATTGAACACTAGTCTCGGGTTGTGTTTTCCAAAATTGATATATCTCTCATTTCTTACTCAAAGTAAGCTTATGACATATCAAATTGAAGATCAAGGTGTCTACTATTCTATAGAAAAATTTGAGAGCAATTGGTTAAGTAAAACATTGGAAATCGCAAAAATAGTGAGGGATGTTAAGTGCCATGTTTAAGGTTAGTTGGCAGTTTTGCTTGTCTGATTTCAAACGGCTATAACCGGAGCTAAGAAACTCCAAATAAGACATGTGATACCTTGTTAGAAAAGTAAAATAGTCTAGTTTAATATAGTAAAAGATGAGAATTTATTGATGAGTGAATCATGCCCAGTCTTAGAAAAGCCGAAGCATACTCTGTTTTTTGTAAAGTTGGAAAAATGGTTTTGTGCTAGGTTGGTTTATGGGAATCTCTTAGCAACTTAAAATAAGTGTTGTATAGTAATCAGGCATTTAGAATATTACTTTCGCATATAGATTTCTCTTGCGATCACAGTTTTGTATAATTGCGTAATACGGTTGATTAAATCGCATACATAATAAAAAGAAAAAGTTTTTTTCGTATTTTTAAATAAATTGTTGTAATTGTAATTGCGCTTAATATGATATGTGGTGATAACATACCGGTGTACAACGGGTTGTTACAGCGATGATTGGGATGGCTGAGGTATCTTGATGGAAGATGATGGGGATAGAAGGGTTTGTCGTGGTGGGGTTTGGAGTTGCAGGGGTATCCTGCTTTAGCAGCGGAAGAGACTGCATGTGAGCTTCTTCAACCATTTTTTGTGGGTATGACTCTTGATACCATGTAGCATTTAGGGATTCATTTTGTGAATAATTTTTTGATATATTGTTTATTAATAATTACTGAGATATATATAGATTTTGAGAGTAATCAACAGTACAAGATGGAAACTAAATCACCGAAAATTTCTCCTAAAATTAAGGAAATTAATTACTTCCAAAAAAATCCCCCTTAATCACATTCAAATCCCTGAAATCTTGTATCTAAAATTAAGGCATTTTTCTTTCTTCTTTCAACAGTTATTAGTATTAGTTATTAGTATTATGAAGTTATTTGCAATATAATTTGATAGTCTAAAGATCAATCACAATTTTTTTTTATCTACCTCCATAAAAAACTAAACCATATTTCACATTTTGTAAATCTTATCAATAAAATCAAACCATGATTCATAATTTGAAGACTCATTAGTGCTTAGTGCTGAATTAATAACAATATTATCGATATTTAACTTAATATATTGCAAAGATTTTATCTAATACTAGAAATAAAGTAAACCACGATAATTATAAAAATTATAGCCTAATTTACTCTCATATTCTAATTTTTCCAATGCTGATATGTTATTCTACCTATTTCTTTTTCTGTCTACCTTTGTCTATCACTCTCCAACATCATTAAATCAGAATCTCAATAGAAAAGAGAAATGATAAAGGTAGTTGAGATTGTGATCTAATGGTGTTAGAAAGTGGTAGATAAAGGTAGGCTGAAAAAAAGATATGTAGAATAACATATCCCTTTTCAATAAAAATAATTTATGATAACAACACAGTCAAATATAAATATTTAATTTTTTTAAGAAAAGCGGATCAATAGAATTTAAGAAAAAAAATAACATTGCATTGGATAAAAGTGTCTTTCTTTTGGTAAGCAGATGAAAATGTCTTATCTCTAATATTTAGGATTGAGGAATACTATAAAGAATATAACAAAAGTGATTGGATTATAGAATAATTTTTATATCATTAATTGTCTGATAATTAATATAGAGCATGTATTTTTTTTGTAATTTTTACAGATAAAATAATATTAAAGTATTATAATATCCTTTATTATGTGTATTATTTTGCACACCAAAAAATTAAAAATATAATTTATTCTTATTTTTCTTGTGTTATGGATAATATTTAATAAATTATTTAGTGAATAATAAAATTGTAAAATGTTATACTATTTAAAAAATAAAATAAAATATCGTTAATCCAGCACCTCCCAGCTTTTGACTCTTGGGTGTGGGTCCTCCGAAAAGTAGCGAGGTCTAGCTCTTCTAAGGGCACCTCCCCAGAAGCTTCCTGCAAATAAAAATTAGCATAATTAATTTGTTGCAAGTGCAAAATATAGATACCGAAATAAAAAATAATGAATACTTAAAATTCTTCTCCTGTGCTCAGAGTACGAAATGCAGCCGCTGGCATAAGAGGGTCCCTCTATATACGCCCTATTTTGCTCGTTCGCGATAAACTTCTCCTGAAATTCGCCACCTACGGCCCATTTTTCCATCAATTGCCTCTTAATTTTAGGATCACACCAAGAGATGTCACCCTTGTCAATCTTCAAATTGTACAATTGGCCGCTAAACCACTTGGCAGACTTATGTTTGAAAGCGGCTGACGATTCGGCTCGGTGCTCGGGCAACCACCTGAAGTTTTCCTGCAAATTTCCCAAAAGACAAGGGATTAGTGCACATTATCACGCATTAAATTAATTTAAAACTCATGTTGATAAGAATGGTATAGTAATCAGAATATCGGCAAACTTACTAAGAAATCATCACGCCAGCCATCCCATGTGGTCTTTGGAACTTCTTTCCAACAGCCCCATGGTTGGCTGAAATGACAGAAAATCATTCCTGTGATGAAGGGTTGAACCTGATAACAAGAATAAATTAAAATAACATACAAACAAGAGGCTAAAAAAATTAAGGAAATTAATACCTCATTGTAACAAAAAAAAACTATTTACAAAAAAAAAAAAAAAAAAAAAAAACTTACTCGGTTCTCCCCAAAAAACGAATCCAGACATGACAGGTGACGGGATCACCGTGGCTCCTCCCAAAAGCAGCATATCCCACACGAGAGGCAGGGGACGGATCCTGTAAAAGGCAAACATGTTATCTATTGAAATTGTTAGTACTGAAAATTTTAAACAAAATATTAATATTTAACTATTTCAAATTGGAGGAACAGTGACCAAAGTGTCACTGTTTGGCAAATTTTTTACACAAATGCCATGTGAACAATACTTTTTACCAAACTGCCACTTGTCAAAGTTCGCTACCACTAGTAGCGAACTTCGTCGCCAATGATTTCGTGATACGTGGCATTATTTGTGTGCCATATAGCGTACCAAGTTCGCTACCACAGATACCGAACTTGTTCCAGTCAGCTTTTCCTGCGAAAGTGTGTCATGTGTCACAAAATTATTGGCGACGAAGTTCACTACCAGTGGTAGCGAATTTCGACGCATGGCAGTCTGGTAAAAATTATTGTTCGCGTGACATTTAGGTAAAAAATTTGCCAAACAATGGCACTTTGGTCGATGTTCCTAAATTGAAGCTAGGTTTAATCTGCTCTTGCATACTCGATAGTGTAGGCAAAGTGGGAGGTAGACCACCAGGACCCATAACGGAGTCGGTGGTAGAGGGAGAGGATGATAAGCGTGCGAGAGACATCCCGGGCTCTACCCTACCTCCTCTGTCGACGAGGATAGGGTTCGTCCTACCTCCTCTGGTAAGACGACCATACCCTCTACCATGAGAACCAATGTCATCTGGCTCAAAATGTTCCATCTGAAAACCTTTATATAAATAATGTATAAAGAAATACGCAATACCCAACCATAAATCAGACACTAATGTGCAATATGATATATAATTTAAGAACAATGAAATGAACGAAATTGTAATTTCAATATAGTTTACAAGTCAAAGCAAATTGGTGAATATCTTTAGTACTAAAAATCGCAATAAACAAAGAATAGGGAGTGATTAGCCGGATGAATCTTGTTCTTTTACTTCTTCTTGCACACCTTCATCTGGAGTCTTATATTCGTGTAATTCGGGTTCACTATTTGAATAAGTCTCTTGTTCCTCATGGTTTGATTCCTCACTCTCCCCTTGGATAGGAATCATGTCTAACTCCGCAGTGGAGTCAAAGAGATTGCTTGGCACATCATCCTCAACAATATTTACGGTTAGTACATCTTCCACATCATCTTGGAATGGTTCATATATTTCATTTGATTGTGACTCTTTCGACTTCAGGATAATTTTTCGGGCTTTTATTTTGATAACTGCCACCCAACCTGGTGGGAATGTAGAGGTATGATGCATAATAAACTTGTTTGACCTGATGAGCAAGTATAAATGGGTCATATCCCACTGTATATCTCCTTGACTGATGAACCTCAACATTGCCATATTTATCCACTCGTGTCCCACATAGGGTGTTATCAAACCAGTAACACTTAAACATAGTCACCATCTTTTCCCACCTGTAATCCAGCTGAATTATGTCAACTAACTTCCTGTATTATTCGCCCTCGACATTGTCGACCTGGTAACCTCGAACACTCACACCATAATTGCAATATGACATATTTGCATTTGCTTCTACGATTGCAAACCTATACCCGTTGATGATATATTTTCTGAACCGAGTGACCAATCTTGCAGCTCCATCAGTTAAACTCCATGTAACATCATCTGCAGCTGACTTATTCATAATGAAGTACTCCCAAAACCGTTGACGAAACCAAGAGGAAATAAATTGATCAAGTTCGGAATCTGGCCATGAAGGATTATTGGATCGGACCAATTTGGATAAGTAAATGTAACAAAAAAAAATTATCATGATGACAGCCCTTGAACCATACACAGTAGCAACATTTGAAATCATACATAAAACAAATGAAATCTCACTCAATGTACGAAGCGACCTTTGAATAATTGTTTAGAATGTACTGCTCCGCTACTTACTCATCATTTCCTTCAAGAATTGACTTACTTTGTCTTCCCACGACTCAGCCTGTATAATTAAATATTGATATCTGAGCACTTGTATCATCGCCATCCTCATTTCGGGGGACTCTTCTCCATCTTGATATGTATTCAGGGGGATAATAAAACAATGTAAATTTACTTGTCTCTTCGACGAGATACGCTTCAGCGATAGAGCCTTCAACATACCTTTGATTCAAAATCTCTTTCTTTAGTGTGCATAAAACCTACGAGCACAAGATAAGGTACTTATAAATTGTAGCATTACGTGGTTCAATTAAGCGTATGAAGAAAAACCTTACCTCTCGAATAGATACATCCATCTATATTGTTGCAGACCTCCAAACCTTGCTTCATAGGCCAAGTGAATAGGCAAATGTTCCCTTGAGTCAAAAAAGGTAGAAGGAAATTCCATCTCCAACTTGCATAGCATTATTGGCACACTTGCCTTTAGATGTCGTAAACTTTCAACATTAAGCTGACAAGCACAAATGTCTCTAAAGAACATTGATAATTTGGTCAAGATACTCCATACATTCTTCGGCAATGCTTTGATGGCCCATGGCAACAATCTCTAAAAGAAAACATGACAATCATGACTCTTCATCCCGAATAGCTTTGTCTGATTCATGTTAACACATTGAGAAAACTTCGATGCATAACCATTTGGGAGTTTAAGATCTTTAACCCAACGCAGCAATTCTAATTTATGGTCCTTGTTTAATGTGCACAACGCTCTAGGTTTGAAAGTCAGGCCCGTGCTAGACTCAACCAAATGCAAGTCAAACCTTTTGCAAATCGCTACTATGTCTAGTCTTGCGTTTATAGTGTCTTTTGTCTTTTCTTTGGTGTCCATCACAATACACAGAGTATTGCAAAACACATTCCTCTCAATATGCAGTACATCAAGGTTATGTCTTAACAATTGATGTTTCCAATATGGTAGATCCCAAAAGATTCTATGTTTGTTCTAATGGCAGGCTACGCCATATCCCTCTGGTTCGTAATGACCCCATCTTCAACACTTCCAATGTGCTTCACCCTCTACCATATTTCTTGGCCACTAAAAGGATGGATTGCATCTGACCTTTCGACCCTCCTTTTCCTGAAGTCTTTTTTATTTCTCCTATACGGATGATCGTGTGGCAGAAATCGCCGATGAATGTCAAACTAAGAGACCTTGCGACAATGTTGCAAGCTAAAACTGACATTTCGTTTCAAGCAAACTAGACACACAAGCTTCCCTGATGTCTGTCGTCTGCTTAACATCCCATATGCAGGAAAATCATTTATTGTCCACATTAAGGCGGCCCGCATGGTGAAATTATGCCTCAAAGATACATCACATGTTAAAACTGTTGGTTGTAATTTTCAAAAGAAAGAGTTATCGTTCTCTGAGAACGGGAAATTCAGTTTCCTTCGTTTATTCTTTTTCAATGAAAATTGCATTTTCTGAATTGTAAACTATATTAAGAACAGCAAGAACACGTTTATAAGAGTAAAAATGAATATTAAAAATTCCATAATCCTGACTTCAATGACTTTTCTTGAATATGGCATGTCTGCGTTTTAACTGTTGTAGCACCTAAAATTGATGGAATCTGACTTTTTGTAGAACCCCACTAAACTTTCCCAAATTCAATTTGTGAAATGATTCACATTAATCCCTTAATTTTGAATCATTTTACTGATGACTTGTAGTTAGATTCTTTCCTAGATTATTCCTAATCTTGAAAAATTGAATTAATGAAAAGCATAAACTATAATTTCCCAATACAAGTTCATGCAATAATCTTTAAGCCCATTCCCATGGAACTTAAACCAAGAAATATTCACTACTCAAACATCAAGAACATGCACAAACGTTCAGATTATTAATGGGTACTTATCAGCTCTATCAGAATTCCAGAAAAGATTTAGCAATGCATGTTGAAAAATAAAGCAAAAACGAAATCTGAATTAACCGTAAACATGATTTTTATTCTCAAAGGAAAGAAATAGTAAAAGTAGAAGTAACAGACCGATAAGGTTCTTTACCAATTCAAAATGTAGAATTCTATGAAAAACTTAAGAACAGAGAAATAAAACCACGAGTTACACTGAAAGTTGGTCTTCTTGAATCCCTTCAAGAGTGGTGTTCTTCCTTGTGCATTCGTCTCCAAGAAAACTAAGAAAACTAAGCGCTCAAAATGAAATCTGAATTACAACTAAAAACTCAGTTCTCTTAAAACGAAACTCTCAACTCTAAAATATGCGTTTTTGCCTCTTTATTAAAAGAGACTTCTGACTTTTCTTCAACCAACATATGTTGTCCCTTAGATCCAAGGAGTATCCAACGGGTGCTATTTTTCCGTCTCATCTCATCTCCCTTCTTTTCTTGCCAAGTGTCCTATTCTGTGGTAAAAAGGTGAAAAATATTAGTGAAAAGTTAAAATTCCTTTTTCTACCCTTTTTTTTTACCACTTGGGCTTACTTCATTAATTTCGGCCCACTTTTACCTGCACTTAGACAAAATCAGCCCAAAAACTATAGGAAATTTACTACTAAACTAAGTAGAAATTAAGACTAACAAAAACCCCTTCGCTCCACAACATGTTCAACTCGTCTATCAGAGATTTGAGATATACAATTATCTTCTTCTTTTTTGGGGTTGGAGGGTCCAAGGATTAAAGTTATAAGGAACAAAAACTCTCTTCTCATGCAGATGGAAGGTGGGAGATTGTATGGAGTCACAATCACAAGCCAACAAGAATAATTTCTACACGTTTACTGGAAAGGAGCAAACTTATCCAAACATAAACCAAGGCGAATATTACAGGATCCGCTGCTAACAAAGGATTTGCCTCATCAAAATGAAGCCAAGGTTCAGCATCAGATGGATGCATCACAAATTTTTCATCCCTATGATACTCTCAGTGCCATCTCATGGGACCAGCTTTTTGTTTCGAAAAATACAATCTCTGAAGCCTAGGCACAAGAGCAAAGTACCACGTCTTGCTTAAACATTGACGAATTGTTTTCCTTCCATTCCTCATATATTTGTACCTGTCTTGTCCATAAAACCTACAGTTGGTGAGATCAGTGTCATCATTGTAATAGAGCATACATCTGTTAGGGCAACAATTAATCTTTTCACATCCAAGCCCAAGCTCCTTCACTTTTTTTTTTTTTTGCTTAGTAAAAATCTTTCGGAAAATTATTGTCCTTGGGAACAACCTGACTCGTGAACTGCATCGATCTGTTGTAAGAATACTCACTCATTTGGTGGTGTTGCTAGGTAGCCAATAGCGTTGCGTGTTCGTTATTTCCAATGTGTATCTTGAAAGAATAATTTTTTTATGAAAGCATAATTTTTTTTAAAAAAAACGTTTCATAACGATTTAAACTTTTTTTATCAAAAATCAAGAGATGTCCTTTTATTTCTTTTTCTTTGCTTTTTGAGATCGTGTCTACTACTCAGATAAAGATTAAAGGAACATTTTTACAGCATTGTTAAAGTGACAATGTGAGGAGACTTTTTCTTTTATATACATAAGGAGGGCTACAAGAAAAAAGGAAAACTAAACAAAGTTAAACATAAAGCTATCTGTGAGTGACACAATGTCCTTGTCCTTGGTTAAAAGACTCTCTAAGCCGCGAGGAGATGCTCTTGAGTAAAATTCTGTGATCTTCCCGTGTGGGATGCTTTGGCAGCTAACCAGTGAGCGTACATGTTTCCTTCCCTTCTTATATGTTGCCATTTGATTTCCTACTCCTTTTGAGCCCATGTAATGATTTCTTGCTCCACCAAAGAACCCTTTCTATTTGACATGCTGAAACTCAACACCTTAAGGGCACGAGTAGAATCTCCTTCTCTAACGATCTTCCTTGCTCCCAGTTCCCATGCTAGCTTTAGTCCCATTAACATGCCTTGGAGTTCTGCCTCTAGGGTTTGGCTAAACCTAAAGGGAACAGTGACCAGACTGCCACGTTTTTGGTAATTTTTTACTAATCTGCCACGCGAATAGTATTTTTTACCAAACTGGCATGCGTTGAAGTTCTCTACGACTAGTAGCGAACTTGGTAGCCAATGATTTCGTTACACGTGGCACACTTTCGCAGGAAAAGTTGACTGCCACATGTCCAAGTTTGCTACGACTAGTAGCGAACTTGGTAGCCAATGATTTCGTGACATGTGACACACTTTCGCATGAAAAGCTAACTAGACGAAGTTTGCTACTAGGGGTAGCGAACTTGGTGTGCTATATGGCATAATCTCGTTGCCCGGTCAGAATTAATGTACCAATAACGTTAAAAAGAAAATGAAGGAAAATGACTATTTAATTAATGTACTAATCAAAATTAATGTACCAATCACCAATCACTTCGAAGGGCCATAACTTTTGATTCGGATATCCAAGTTAGATATTTTTTATTTTATTTCACATAACTTTTCGAGATCTACGCAATAACATCATATTTGACATATTTTATCTCTCACAAACTTCGTTTGAATTTGTAACAAAGGTATCACAAATAATTAATGTACCAATCACCAATCACAATTCATGTACCAATCAAAGTTAATTGTGATTAGTGATTGGTACTTTAATTGTGATTAATACATTAATTAAATAGCCTTTCATTTTCTTTTTTTGATTGTGATTGTTACATTAATCTTGATCGGGCAATGAGATTGTGCCACATAGCGCACCAAGTTCACTACCCCTGGTAGCGAACTTCATCCAGTCAGCTTTTTCTACCGAAATGTGCTACGTGTCACGAAATCATTGGCTACCAAGTTCCCTACCAGTCGTAGCGAACTTGGACACGTGGCAGTCAGCTTTTCCTGCGAAAGTGTGCTACGTGTCAAGAAATCATTGGCTACCAAGTTTGCTATCAGTCGTAGCGAACTTCAACGCGTGGCAGTCTGGTAAATTTTATTATTAGCGTGGCAGTTTGATATATAAATACCAAAAACATAGCACATTGGTCATTGTTCCACTGAAAAGCCTCATTTCCAAGTTCTTTTATCATCTCTTAAGGACTCTTCCACAATTAGGGGTATGCAAAAAAAAATCAAAAAACTGAACTGAATTATGAACTGAACCGAATTGTACTTAAAATTAGCAGTTTGTGAAAACCAATTCATGAACCGAATTGATTTTTAAAGAACCAGTTCAAAAACTGAGTTGGTTTTTAAAAACTAGTTCAAGAACTAAACTGGACCGGTTTCAAACCGAACCAAACCGTTTTATAACTTTATTTCTTTAATTTTTTTTTCTTTTCAAAATAGGTTCGACCCCAACCGGTTTCGAACTGAATCGAACCGTTTTCAAATCAAACCGAGCCGTTTTCAAATCAAACCGAACCATTTAATCCAATTCGGTTCAATTCTTCAAAACATTCAGTGCAATTCAACCCATGCATATCCCTATCCACAACTGGCCACTCTGGTTGTGTGCTCTGATGCTCCATCAAAATTCAGTTTGAGCCACCCCATTTCTGGTGGGGGCCAAGTGTCCAACGGTTAAGGCTTTCAAAGTTATACCTGGTGCAGTGGCGGACACACATAGTTGCTTGTGTCTACACTTGCAGACACAAGTTTGATTTTTTTTTTTTAAAGGGTGGGTGATTTAGGTCAAATAAAAAAAAGATTTAGGAAGATTGAAAAGAAAAAAATAAACATAGACTCAATCATAGTAGTTAAAATCGGGATCTTACCTAAAATCGGAAGATGGATAAAAAATCATAAAACATAAAATCCTAACATAAAAAAATCATAAAATCGTAAAAGTACTTGAAATTTTGATGAAATCGTTTTGATTAAAAAAATCGTAAAATCATATATTTAAATCAGAATTTTAACTAACATGGACCTAACCCAACCAACCTCTATAATTCTTTTCTTTTCTTGTGTATATATTTTTAATACATTTAAAATTTTATTTAAAAAAAAAATCTTTGGAGGCACTGCCCCCGAACGCCCAACTTAAAGGTGCAGACATAAACTTTTTTTTTTTCTGGGTCCGCCACTGACCCGGTGTTATGTGACCTTTGCCTCCTATCCTTCGCTTGTTGGACGTCTGTTATGTAACTTGATATTATTTCACGTGGGCAGTTCGGGACCAAGAAGGTTTCGTCGTGTACTTTTCGATTCCTCCATGTCCAGAGTTGCCAACATGTTATAAGAAAAATGTCCCTCCAGGCTCCATTCCTTGTTGCCCCGAGAGAGAAAACTTCCTTCCGGGTTGTAATGAAACCAGTACTGTTCTTGGTCAGAGTTAAAGAAAAATGTGGCATTCCTTCCTTGTAGCCATTTATCCCAAACTATACGAGCTACTTTGCAGTCACGTAATACGTGTGAGGAGACTTTTAGATTGGGTGTAACTAATTAAATGGATTCATTGAATCGCACAAAATAACGAGAACAATTTCCAACAAATCATACAAAATAGATAAAATATTCACAAAATATGAAGAAAAAAAATAGTTTTTTTAAAAAGTATAATAGTTGATTATTTAGCAGGATGAATTGCCTAATTATATTTTATTTTAACTAATTTAATTAGTTTTAATTGATTTTGACTAGATTCAACGGATTCCTTCAGTTCAGTAAATAAAAGGGTTTGATATTTTTTTCGGTAAATAAAATTATTTTTTATATATATATAAAGATATACTAGACTCGTAAAAATATATATAAATATATATATATATATATATATATATATATATATATATATATATGAACTTATATAATTTTTTTTGTACGTGCAGAAAATAATAGTATTATATTACGATATTAAACTCTACATGAAATGGTACTTTACGTAGACAAGTAGACAACAAAACAGAGAGCAAAGCACCGAAATGAGTGTGCGTGCCGCGGTGCCGAGCAAATCGCAATTGGGGGATCCAAATTCCAATGACCAGAGTCAAGTTTGTCACTTATTTCCAAGCATTATAGCTCTTAGGTTAGCTTTATTCACTTTAGCATTTGGTAGTTACTTACCTTTTTAACGTTTGCTTGTCTCGTCTAACTGTTCGATGAAATTCCCCAGTTAACTCTGTTCTTTTGTTTGTACCTTAACCTTATTACCCGTCATCCATAAATTATAAAACAAAAATTGGGACAAAGGTACAAACATTCTTCTCTATTGTTTATATATGATTCTTCTCATTCAACCATGTTGTCCTCTTTGTTTCTTACAATCTTTTAAAAATAGAAATAACATAAGCATATATGATTTGAGTGCTAAGGAAATATATATATATATATATATATTGCTTTACAGAGGAGAATCTTCAAGTCCAAGTTGAGTGAAGTGAGGACTTTGAAGGGCCTCTTGGAGCAGGTCATCATCATCCCACGAATCTCTATATGTCTCCAAGTTGACATCAGCGTTAATTATGGCAGACAAGCACAGCTCTTTTCTCCATTCTTCTAAACGTGGGAATCCTACATTCTCTCCATATTTGTCACAGTACTGCAATGCAACAAAACCATGCTCAAATTGGTCACCAAGATTCCAATTTTCACCCTTTTATTTTATCACTTTAAGGGCATGCATGCTTACCTTTATGCACTTCTTTTTCTTTTTCTTCTCTCTTTAACTTAAGGAGTAGCGGTAATATAAATTCAGATTCTTGATGAACCTTGGATGTTACAACATATTTACCATTTAAAACATAATTTGAAAAATTCATAGGTGAATATGTTGTCATTATTACGATTATAACATTAAACTAGGTGGGTAATAGTGTATATTTATTTTTTTTACCTCAAAGTTTGCAATTTCATGGGTACAGTACTTAGGAATGCCTGCTACTTCTCTTGAATGATAGAACTCCTTGATGGATTTCATCATTTCCTCCCATGATGGCAGTGTTTTTTTCCCAGAAACTAGCTGAGCTATCCATATTGCTTGGGACTCAAAGAAAGGGAATCCTATGATCTGCACACACTCATCAATCAAGAATTCTACTTTTATATTAGTAGCAGACATTGGTGAAATATATACCACCATTGCAAGTAAAAGTATGTATGTTTGTGTGAAAAAAAAGGTGTGACCCGGAATGAATTCTAATTACTGATTTAGGGTAGTATACCTTTCTAGGGATGCCTATAAAAGAAAGGGATGGAGCAAGTGATGGGGGGAAAGTGTGCTCATACAAAGGGCCCACTCTGTCATCATCCACAACAACCATTCCTTTGGTGTCAAGAAAGGGGAACGCATAGGAGTACCTATACATAACAAATTGAAGTTGAAACCCATCAATTATTAGAATACACAACTAATTAACACTAGAAGGAAACATGGGGACATGTTTGGACATAGGCCCCACACTGAAATCTCCAAGCCAAAGATCATAATTATTCAATCATAATATCTTTTCGACCTTAAGTTAATGAAATTTAGAAGATTGATTTTGCTCTTTGATTAAGTGTACGATTCATGATAGAGACTGTGTGTTTAAATCAATCTTTTGACATCTTGTTTTTCTGGTGATATGGGATGTTACCCTGTGCAGTACAAAATAGAGTCTGCAAGAATGCAAGAACCATCCACGAAAGTGACCCGCCCATCCTCTTGAAGGGTGTCTATCTGCACAAGGTACCACATGTTATGAAGCTAGCAAAAATAGTAGAACCAAGTATCTTTTGTTTTTCTTGGGATTGGAACATAAATACTAAAAGGTGATACCTGTGGATGAAGATGAAAGTTCTCGTGTTTGGATATGATTTTAGTTAAACCCTCAGAAATCTTAAGAGATCTGGAACTCATATGGACTTCCTTCGCTTCTTCCACAAGCTCTATTGATATATCTTGCCCACTTAAGGAATTTCCAACCACCACCACAATCTGTTGAATGAAAACTTATCTCAATTAAATTTGAAGTGCTTATTTAGAGCAAAAGGTGGGGGGGGGGGGGGGGGGGGGGGGGGGGGGATTTTTACAGTATTTCCCACTGTTTAGCTAATGCATATGTGCTTGTTTCTCAACCTTTTACAGAACTTATATTGTCTTCTACTATATATAAATTTGATACTCTTTTGAATTGATTTATTTATTTATTTTTTTCAAAAAAAGATATTACATAGGTCATATACCTCATTGCGGAATGGTTCTGGGGACCTGTAAATGTGACTATGCATTTGATTTCTTTTCCATGTATCCATTCCTGAGCATCACAAAGACAGGAAAAAAATATTATAACGAATGAGCTTGGAATGTATAATTATATACATAATCATATTCTTGTCTCGCATTAAATAAATGGATGAGCAGAGTGAAGGGGCATGAACTCACTTTTCCCTTTCAGAATGCTATTGTGTCTGTGTGTGAGTAAGAGATAGAGATCCAGAGATTATTCGACATTCACCTACCTTTAATGGAGGGTAATCTTGGTTGAGAGTAATGACCAGTGGCCACAACCACTGCATCAAACACCTCTTCCACCATCTTATCACTTTTCTTCTCTATGCTTCTAACAACCCATTTCAAATCATTACTACGGACACCATAATCTAACATTCCCACATAAACCACCTTTGTATTGAACCTTATTATCTCTCTCAACCCAAACCATTCAACAAAATCCTTTAGGTACAGAAGTAGCTCTGTATGGCTAGGAAATCTCCTCGTGTCTCTACCTTTCTTGACCAAAAATGGAAAATCAGAAAACCCCATGATCTCTCGCGGAGATGTGAGCCTTAAAGATTCGTAGATACTGCTATGCACCTTTAGAAAAGAGTTTCTTCCTAAAGGATCCTCCCCTTCTACATTTGGTTCATATAGCCATTGGCCTCCAACATCATGATTCTGCTCTAGCACAACCACCTCATGACCTTCTTTTCTTAATTCCCTCGCTGCCACAAGCCCTGATGGTCCAGCTCCGATTACACACACACTCTTGGATTGGTTTGTCTCAGAAACCATGGTGACTGGACCAAGAAGCTAGATAGTGTGGCAGAAAGGTAAGAGACACAGGTAATATTTATGAGAATGCAAAAGCAAGAGGGTTTCGAAGGTGGGGAAATATGTTGGAGCTAATGGGGGGCTTTTATTGTTGAATATGTTTCACGTAGGCAAAGGGAAACCATAATTTGCGGGATAGTGATGGTATGCTGTCTGGGAGACACACGTGACCGTGTAAAATCAATGCTGTGAAATCTGTCTACTTTCAAGTTTGGACTTCAATAATACCCCACCTGGACTCTTTTATCTTTACGTTGAATGCTTTTCACAGCTCTACCATATTAATCAACTCGCAAACCATTTGATTAAAGTTTAAGTTATTGCCATTATTAGTCTTCACTGCTTTACTTTTCTCTTTTCCTTTTGTATGGACCAAGGTTCTGGTCCGCATTGCATGTGCATGTATTTGGAACCCCATCTAATGGTCTTCCATTCACACCACTTAACCATTAGGACACACAAATTTAAATATTCCAAATCACCATTTATTTATTTTTAGTCCGTAAATTTGCCTCAGTTATCTATTCTTAAAATATCCGGTCATCTAACTGTGGATGAGAGCCAGCATGATCAGAACGAATGGTGGAGGGGACGTTTATTGTGCCCCTCATGCACGTATGGTACATTTTTTCTTTATTTTGTAGGACGGGAACTTTGTTGTGGGGGCTTAACTTTTTCTTTCTTTTTTTTCAATATTATTTATGATAGTTGGTTGTATTTTGTCAATCTAATCTTTGTATTCACATATATAACAAGTGATTTTCGAGAAAAATAGACTCAAGACTCTATATAGCTATCTGTAAAAGTAATAATAAATATAGAAGTTTCTTTATCTTTTCGAGAATACATGTTGAAGTATGAAAATAAATAAATGAATTCTTAGAATTGTGAGAATTTAATTTGAAAAATAAGAAATACAACAAAATTCATATTAGATTAAAAATAATGTGCTTAATTTTCTAGATTATAAAGAAGAAAAAGTTGAATATAATTGAGAATATCAAGCTGTAGTTGAATGAATGATAAATTGTACAATTACTATTGAAAGGATATTCATTGATTAAGAACATTGCAATATCAATGTTTTTTCTATGTACCCACAGAATTTGCTTAAAGTGCTAAACAAGGGCTCATAACTTTAAAGCCTACATGGGCTATGGCTTGGCTGTTGGAGCCCCACGACCACACTAGGTATGCTTCACCTTGAAGCTAAGAAAATATAATCATAAAACAGTAACCATCTTAATTCTTTAGTTTTTCAATACATCACTGATTGTTTTATTTGAATTCATATGATATGAGGGAATAACGAGAAAATAAGTCTCATATAATATAAGGAATCGAATGAAAGTTTAAAAAAATTTATTATTTCTTTTTCCAATGCCAAATATGTAATGCTTTGAGTAGATTGTAAGGTATACCTGTTCTTCATCTATGTTGTCTTTGGGTGAAGTTAAAGTATAGCCGTCCAGTTTTAATTTTTTTCTGTTTATATAATTAGGGGAAATGATAGGCTGCTAATAGCGAATACACATAGTACTTAAGTGGTTAGAATCAAGATAATCATTTCAGGGAAATGAATAAGGAGCTCTAACGTTTTTCAGCGTTCTATTTCTTTAACATTTTCCCTCATATTGCATAAGTTAGGTATGCATGCTTCAATTGTGTGATTATGTAATGGGCAACCATATCTAGTTTTTCATTTATGTTTTTGGGTGTAGTTAAAGTATAGCCGTCCAGTTTTTTTTGTTTATTTTATCTTTTTATGTAATCAGGGAAAATGATAGGCTGCTAATAACTCATACTCATAGTACTGAAGTGGTTAGAATCAAGATAATCAGCGAACGGAAAGTTAGCTAAGGATTTGGTCCATATTCCACAGGAGCGTGGGTTTAAATCCTGTTGGCAGATGTGAAACTTTGTTGGAGGGTGATATGTAATTCTTCTCGAAAATCTTCAAAAAGGTTGGGGAGTCTTCATTTTTCCTGATGGAATATCGGTATCTAACCCCATTTAAACTTTTAGTTAAAAAAAAATCAAGATAATCATTTCAAAGAAATAAATTTGCAGTGTTCTATTTCTGTAACATTTGCCTTTATATTGAATAAGTTAGGTATCCATTCTCTAATTGTGTGATTATGCAATAGGCCAACATTGCCTTCGCAAACAAATAAATGTAAGTTAACCATTGAGGATTTAGTTTATTGCTACGGATTTTGTAACTACCATTTATCACGTTTTATTTATTAATTTTTTTTTTTAAATTTTACAAATTAAAATTAATTTCTTTTATATCATGGTCTACATAATTTAATTATTGATATGAATATTAACTGGATCAGATAATTCTCATTCTTCTGTTTCTATTTTTTTTATGCATTGCTATTGTTTGGCACTTTGGCTGGTAATTAAACTCTTTTAGAATTACATCAAACGTGCCATGACATTTTTGCTACTAAACTCACTCTGATACCTCTGTTAATTTCTATGGAAAAGGAAAAAAAGAGTTTTATTGCGTTGCTTTCTTTCCACTGTTATATTGTATAACTTCCAAGGTTTGTGACCAGTTTTGGATTGCTGAATATTGGAAAAATCACCGTGTAGATTTAAGAATATAAATTTTCTTAAGAAACATGAGAAAAAGGTAATCAGAAGCAATGTGCAATATTATCATTTGTTACTACTATTATTATTTTTCTTGTGATGGTTACATTTATAAATTTTTTTTATTTATAATTTTTATAATCTTAATTATGTATTTTGAGGAATATAAATATTTGAAAATGAATTTCCCAAAATATATAATTGAAGTTATAAGAATTATAAATAAAAAATTTACGAACGTATCCTGCCCCATTTTTTCTTTATGCGCTTCAAGTAAGTATTTAGCGAGAAGCTTTAACTTCATTTATTACCCTCCTAGAGCAGGTTGGTGGAACCTACTAACACCTGTGAGAAGCAGGCAACAATTTTATGACACTGTCTCAGATCTTGAAATATTCATCATTGATCCTCTGGAATTTATCAGTGCTTTCATTACCTTACATTTATCACAGTACTGGTCTGCACCATTTACCTTGATATATTCAAATAGACAATATCAATTTATTTTGGTGTATTTGTTATCTCATTTACAACAACTCAATCCAATAACAAGATAGTAAACTTCATAATATGTTCTATCATAACTCATAATCCTTGACCAAAAAGAAAAGGACAAAATCATAACTTATAATCTGGTTGAGCAATCTAAATTGAAGTTTTGATGTGTACTTTTTTCTCTTTCACTACCCCAAAATCATAGTAGGTAGGGAATTAAATTTCATTTTGTTAGAAAATGATAGAAATTAGCACATATGTTATATTTAGAGACATAATTCATCATAACTTGAAGGTTCTCTAATGTGTTGATGGAAAATGTATTTAATTAAACTACAAACTATCTGTATGATGTAGTTTGGAGAAGACTTGATTTGCTCTGTAGTTTGAAAACTACTCCTCATCCTTTCTAATGATTAGTCACATATTGTTATTGAGTGACAGTTCTCTCTACTACAAATATCTTCAAAAGTAAGATTCGTTGAATTGAAGTGTCCCCTGTAATTGCAATTCTACACAGCTGTATTGAAATAAAATCAAAATTTTCCTTCAAGTGGAAAATTCTGATTTGACAAGCATCATAGTTATTCAGCAATTTACCTGGTTGGTCATATAGGAGAGAATTTATTGTGGTCCGGGATCACTATTTTTTAGGTGATCCTTTAGTGTAAATGGAAAGGTAAAATTAGAAGAAAAAAAAAAACAATAGAGATAAAAAAGGAAAGAAAAAATTAATGTTGCGAAAGAAAGCACCAAATAATTGAGTGATCCTGAAACATATTAAATATTTCCGTCATATAGACTAGGAATCCAATAACATCAAATATATAATCTGACTCTTTGTCATCTATGATTGAAGTGTCATTATGCGAATTACCCTTTTGGAAACAGTTAAAACAGGTTAATTGCAGCTGCATGCACAATCATACAAGTTGTAATTGCTGTAAATACACTGCTACTTTAAGAATGCTTTGAAGCAATAAAAATACACATTCTTCCCTTTACGCTTTGTACAATCCTATTGAAAGGGAAATACGCTTCTTATCTTTGATCAAAATGTATAACCACCTGACGTAGGAAAAAAGCTACAAACCTAGATTTTAGCCATAGGGTAAGAATAATTTGCTTACATAAATAGTGCTTTCTAATACGAAACAGTGACCAAAATGTCACTCTTTGTCAAAAAAATTATCTAAATATCACACGAACAATACTTTTTACCAGACTCTCACGTGTCATAATTCGCTACGACTAGTAGCAAATTACGTTCACCAATGATTTTGTGACACGTGGCACACTTTCACAGAAAAAAAAACTGACATGTCATAATTTGCTACCAATGGTAGCGAATTTGGTTTGCAATATGGCCACATGTCACGAAATCATTGGCGAACGTAATTCGCTACCAGTCGTAGCAAATTATGACACGTGACAGTCTGGTAAAAAGTATTGTTCAAGTGACATTTGAATAAAAAATTTATCAAAAAGTGACACTTTAATCACTGTTCCTTCTAATACCCATGGTATTATGATTTTTAAACTTCATGGAATTAATAAAAAATTTATATTATGTTTTGATCATTAACTAATTATTTTTAAAATGTTAATGTGTAGGTCTATCACTTAAGGAGTTATTTGACTTGGTCTTATGAGTTTCTTTATTAATATCCTCAGACTAAAATGAGAAAGACCACGATCCGGCTAGCTGATCAATCACTATAAGAGATGAGAATTTGAATATCAACTTGAGAATAGTTGATCAAGAAGACTAATACTTGTCTCAAATCCAAAGGATAGCAACATTCTGTTAGCATCAATATATCTATATATTTATTTTATTACTTTATGTTATTTTATATCTTTTTGGGCTGTTTAATTAGTGATGTTGCATGTAAATTAGGCCCAAAAGAGTTTAAGTTATGGCCCAAGTAAAAAGAGAAGGTAAAAATTAAAAGAGAAGTATTTGGCTTGTTTCTTACATGTTTTATTGTATTTTTTTACTTTCAGCTCACATGAAAAGCACAGAAGGCACGTGGGACAAATAAAGGAACAACTCATAACCATTGGATGAAAGGGAGATGGACGGCTGCTGATGAAAGGAATCTCTTAGCTTTTAGATTAACTTTCGTGTGGTTTGTAAAAGAATAGAATAGAATATAATAGAGATCAGATTTTTACTAAACTTGCCGTAGCAACTAAACTTGTGTTGAGAGTCATTGTTGAACCTAAGCTTTAACACTTGAACTAAACTTAGCTTCTTGAACCTCATTGTTGATTCTGGAAAGTTTTAACTAAACTTGCCGTAGCAACTCAGAAACTGAGATAAACTCGTTGTAGCACTGTACGAATTAGCAGTTTGCAATATTTTTGTCATCCATGATTTGAGATATACCCATAAACCTTTTTATATTGATAATCATTTCTTTGCCGTAGCAACTAAACTTGTGTTGAGAGTCATTGTTGAACCTAAGCTTTAACACTTGAACTAAACTTAGCTTCTTGAACCTCATTGTTGATTCTGGAAAGTTTTAACTAAACTTGCCGTAGCAACTCAGAAACTGAGATAAACTCGTTGTAGCACTGTACGAATTAGCAGTTTGCAATATTTTTGTCATCCATGATTTGAGATATACCCATAAACCTTTTTATATTGATAATCATTTCTTTACTTTTTAGTTCAATTCTAATGCATGATAAAAACTATACAAAACTTTCTTATTCTAAAAAAACCAATTAAATTTCAATTACAGAATTTTTAATTCAGAAAAATAAATAGAAAATACTTCATACCGTTCCCTGAGAACGATAACTCTTTCTTTTGAAATTTACTAACCAACAAAATGGCGCCGTTGCCGGGGAATGGTGTTTGATTTTATTTTCTTTTTGTGATTTTTTTTTCTTTCTTTTTCCTTTTTACATATTTTTCTTGTTATCAACTGACTCCAATTTCAAGTTCTTGAGAGATTTCTGCAGAATTCAATTCTGATTACAGTAACAAGCAGTATTACACATTTGTTGCTGAATTCTTGAAGATGGCAGAATCAAACCATGGATCTGTTAATGGAGAAAATATCAATGGCAATGGGAATGACAACCGTGCTCTAGTTATGGTGGATGAGGAGCTTCCCATTGCTGAATATGCTATTCTATCACTAGATGGAGTAATTCCTGGTATAGTCCAGCCTGGAGTGGAGGGAAATTTTGATCTCAAACCGGGAATGATACAGCTGCTGTAATATGTGACTCAAGACCATGGATTACCGAAGGAAGACCCCCACAAGCATATCACGAAATTCATGAAAATTTCTGATACCTTTTCTGTTCATGGAGTGTCCACAAATGCTATGAGAATGAGGCTTGTTCCCTTCTCTCTAGCTGGGGCAGTAGAAGAATGGGGCACAGTCCATCACCACGTGGAAGGAGCTTGGAGAAGCCTTCTGATACAAAATTATAGGGAAAATAGGCTTTCAGGAAAATGCAGAAGTTTTCTGCTATACTATTATTCTTTTAACAATCAAAAGTCGTCTCTCACATCCTCCTAACCAGCCTTTTAAAGGCAATACAAAAAGTAACTGACAACAAAGGACCATCAATGGTCTTAAAAACTGATACAAAACAGAAATAACCATAAACAAAACATAAAGTCATGCAAACTGAAACGTCTGCAATTATTAAAATCCATAAAAAGCTTTAAAACTGAAACGTCTGCAATTATAATAATTTATGGCGACTTAAGTGCATCATCCTTTCCCACTAGAAAAAGATTCGCCCTCGAATCTGCAACGTCTTCAGGTGGTAATCCAGGCGGCAACTCTTCTGGTACAATATCAGCAAATTTCCTAATTAAGATTAGGACTTGGAAATGCAATTTTTTGACATGCTTGGTATATTCATTTGTAGTTTGGATCAATGATCGCATCTGTGATCCGTCATAGGAAAACTTTGTCTGATGTACCAGCAAGTCCCATTGCCCTTGACAATCTCCAATTAAACTTTTACCAAATGCTAAATCTTTATCTCCATGGAGCATAAGGTTGTTATGCTCGTTGTCCCCAAATTCATAATACTTCTTGCAAACTAAAGACTTCTTGGATGAAGGATCATTCTGCATGATATCTTTGGGTAGAACTTCATCTTTGTCAGAGATATTAGAATTTCTAATAACTGACTTCCCATCGGAATCACTACAAGAGATTTCTTTCACCTCTGGATTCTCGTCGTCTTGCTCCCAATCATACTTATCATAGATAGGGAACTTGTCATAAATTGGAGCATCCATAACAGGATTCTCATCATCTTGCTCTTCATCATATTCATCATAGATTGGGACCTTCTGGTCTTCTATCAAGTCTATGATGTCAAAGACCTTTTCGACGGTGTGTGACCAGTCGATAAACTCATCTGGATGAGTAGTGCCTTCGAATTCCGGGATCTCAATCTTCACCTCAATATTAGCAAAAAAGGATTGATTTCCAGGTTGACTTCGTCCTCGTCCTCGTCGTTCCTGGTTTCGGTTCCATAATCTCCTTTCCTCCTCATGAGATGATCTTTCAAATTCTCATCCTTCATCTGACTCGTGCAACTGTGCCTCTGCAAGCAGTTGTTCGAGTTCTTGGATCCGTCTGTCCTTTTCCTCAATTTCAGCATCTCTCGCATCAGTATAATAATCACCATCGGTAGGTTGACCGCGTCTGTCGCCACGACCTCTTCGTCCACGACCACGACCTCCGTGATTTTCCTGCTCAGCCATCTTTAAGGCAACCTGAGCTCTGATACCAAATGATACAAAATTATAGGGAAAATAGGCTTTCAGGAAAATGCAGAAGTTTTCTGCTATACTATTATTCTTTTAACAATCAAAAGTCGTCTCTCACATCCTCCTAACCAGCCTTTTAAAGGCAATACAAAAAGTAACTGACAACAAAGGACCATCAATTGTCTTAAAAACTGATACAAAACGGAAATAACCATAAACAAAACATAAAGTCATGCAAACTGAAACGTCTGCAATTATTAAAATCCATAAAAAGCTTTAAAACTGAAACGTCTGCAATTATAATAATTTATGGCGACTTAAGTGCATCACCTTCCTTATGCGGTTTTTCCCACCCACAAAGGTGTGTGATTCGAGGGATGACATCGCAGGGTTTAGATAGTATGTTGATGAGTCAATCCATGAGAGCTGGACTAGATTTAAGGGGCTGATTAAAAAGTGCCTACCCATGGTCTTCCTAAGTGGGCTACCATTCAGATTTTCTATAGAGGATTGAGTCACCAAGGCAAAACTCACTTGGATGCTACTGCCAATGGAATGTTTTTATTGAAAAGGTATCCAGAGGCTTTTGAGACACTTGAGAGAATAAGCCAAAACAACTGCCAATGGCCTGTACAAAGAGATGAAGCTCCAAAGAAGGCAGCTGGACTTTATGAAGTGACTGAAATAACTTCCATGGCAGCTGAGATGGCAGCAATGCATAACACTTTCAAGGTTTTAGTCAAGCAAATGGCTGAGACCAAACAGCAACCACCCGCTCAAGTAGCTGCAGCCACTCCACTCTGCCCACTTTGCTATGGTGCCTATTTGATTGAAGAATGCCCAAGCAACCCCTCTTCGACCTTCTATGTTGGTGACTACAACAGAAACTACAATAATAGAGGGAACTTTAACCAAGGCAGATGGCAGCAACAAGGTGGAAATTCTGGGCAGAATCAGGGCCAAAATTACCATCAAAATGTTGGAAATAAAAATCAGAATCAGCCCTTCCAAGGAGGGCAGCAACCTTATCAGTCAAAAGTCCCATTTCCACCCGGTTTCAACTCACAAATGCCTCAAGATCAGCAAGGGCAATCTAATGCAGAAACTCAGCCTCTTCCTAATGATCAGTGGTCAAACCGGATGCTGCAGAATCATAAGGCCATGCTTCAAAGTCATGGAGCAATCTTAAAAAGCTTAGAGACATAAATGGGGCAGATTGCATCCTCTCTTAGCAATAGACCAGTGGGAACTCTTCCTAGTGATACTGAAGCACCAAGGAAAGAGGGAAAGGAATTTTGTAAGGCTCTCCATTTGAGAAATGGAAGAGAGGTTGAACAACCAGAGCATGTTATTAGGCCTTCTACTTTGAGGAAGTTGGCAGAAAAAAATGTTCAACCAATTGAAGAAGAGGAAGAGCCTAATGTAATTGAAGTGCAAGATTCAGAAAACAACAAGGAGTAAGGTAAGTTGGGCAAACCAAAAAATTCAGCACCTAAATCAAAGGAGCCAGCCAAACCTATGCAGAAAAATGAAGGAATTTCACCAAGATCAAGGGCAAGGCAGATTCCATTTCCACAAAGGCTTCAAAAACAGAACCAGGAGCAGCACTTTAAAAGGTTCTTAGACATCCTCAAGCAACTCCAGATCAACATTCCATTTGTGGAGGCCCTTCAACACATGCTAAGCTACATCAAATTCATGAAGGACATCCTATCAAGGAAGAGGAGAATAGAAGAGTTCAAAACAGTGGCACTTACCAAAGAATGCAGCAGCATTGTCTCTACAAAAGTACCTCCTAAAATGGAGGATCCAGGTTCTTTTACTATTCCATGTTTTATAGGAGATAAGTATATTGGTAGAGCTTTATGTGATTTAGGCTCTAGCATTAATTTGATGCCTGCTTCTATTTTTAAGCAATTAGGAATAAAATCTGCACCCACTACATTAACTCTCCAATTAGCTAATAGGTCTATTGTATACCCTGAAGGAAAAGTGGAAAATATTTTGGTAAAAGTGGAAAATATTTTGGTAAAAGTGGAAAAATTTATTTTTCCAGCTGACTTCATAATCCTTGATTGTGAAGTTGATGAAAATATTCCTATTATAGTAGGAAGACCATTTTTAGCTACAGGGGGTGCAATGATAGATGTTAAAAAAGGAGAGTTAACAATGAGGGTAAATGATGACACTATGACCTTTAGTGTTTTTAAAGCCATGAAATATGTAGATGATGATGTTGATGACTGTTCTGCTATATCTGTAATTGACATTTTGGTTACTGCCTATTTTCAAGAAAATTTTGAAATAAATGACTCTGCATGTGATTCTGCCATTTTTGAATTTTATGAGAATAATGCATCTGATCATGATCATGCATGTGCATTGAAGTCTTATCCTACTAAGTTCTTTGGTGATAAAATTTTTGAATCCCTTGGACTTCATAATAGAATCACTAAACCTCTTAAACCTTCCATTGTGGAACCACCTGAAGTGGAGTTGAAAGAACTCCCAGCCCACCTTAAATATGCTTTTCTAGGAAGAGATAGCATCCTCCCAGTAATTGTTGCATCTGCCCTCAAAAGCAATGAGGAAATTCAGCTTCTAAATGTGCTTAAAAATCATAAGAGAGCCATTGGTTGGGCCATGGCTGATATTAGAGGCATTAGCCCTTCTTTTTGTATGCATAGGATAAGGCTAGTTGATGAAAATGCCAGTTCTATTGAGCCTCAAAGAAGGCTCAATCCAACCATGAAAGAAGTGGTTAAAAAGAAAATAATCAAATGGTTGGATACAGGACAAATTGTTCTGAATTTCAAGATAAGAATCAAATAGTTTCCAATCAAGTTTAGATGGCTGAAGCATTACTGGACAAGGCATGTGAATAAAGAGAAGATTTTCATTTCTTTATTAGATGCTGGATGAAACACTCACAAAAAAAAGTGTAGTTGATTAGTTAGTTAGTGTAATTGTTGTTGATGCAGTAGCTTTTAGTTAGTTAGTTATAATGGTTGTTTGTTTTGTTTTGTTTTGCTCAAGTTATGAATCTGTAGTTTGTCACATAGGTGTTTTGTATACATGCTACGTAGGAGTCTAATTTTTTTTTACTGTCATGTATTAGTGCTGTCTTCTTAAAACCAATGAGAATTGTTCTGTGAAATTAAAAAGAGGGAGTTGACTGATGAGTTAAAATGGTCCAGAATTGCTGAGTATAGCATTTTGAGAGTGTGCAAATCACTAAGTTTGGGGTAGGAGTGAGCTACCTATGCTAAGCACAATTCAGTTCTTGGCCCATTAACTTGCACATACCCTGATATAAAATTTGTGTGTACTGAGTGCTGACTTTTAAAAAGAGATAGTTTGTTCTGTTTGCTGTCCATAAAAAATAAAATAAAGGGTGGTGCGTTACAACAAATAATTAAGTTTGGGGTGAGTGAATATTGGGAGCAACCCGTGACTTGAATGGAACTAATGTGTGCATTTGAGATTTAAATTGGAAAGAGAATAAACAAAAGAAAGGACAAGTTAATTTAGAGTGTGTGTTGGGCAAGTTTGCACGTGAAATAAAAAACTTGAGTTACAGGGTTAAATTTGCTTCACAAAGTATTCACATGGATTGTTTTCTGAGTATGATCTGTTTTCTGAGTATGATCCATTTAATTTCATAGGTCCAGCAATATATTATTAGCAGAGCAACAAAATGGATATATATGGAAACTCGGTCTTGGAAATTTGGGTGCTGTAGACAAGTGAAGTTTGGGTCTCTGTTTCTAATTTCTAGTTCGTATTATATAGATTATGAGACTGCATTTTGTGTCTGCAAGTTGAAATCTACCTTCTGCCAAATAATCATTCAGGTTATTATACGCATCTGCATGTAAACTAATAACAAAACGGTTCAGTCTTTCTCAACAAATACTGAACCATGCATCTGAATGTGCATGCTATTATGTTTGTGTTTTGCCCTTGGTGGCTGTCTACATGTTAAGTGGATAAACATGCTTATTTGGTTCAATTTATATGATTATTAATTTGTAATTGGTCTTCCTTATATAACATTTTCTGTCACTTTACCATATAATCATGTTGTCCTAAAACTGTAATTATCTTCTTTGCTGACATTTATGGGTACTCATTTACTGACAGATTTACCTTTATGTTTCTTTTATTCACTGATTTATTATCCAGTGAACAATGACACCTTTTCTGAAAGCTGAAATCTCTTGTTGGTACCCAAGTCCTTTATTTATTTAATTATTTATTTATTTATTTATTTTTCAATTTATTATTTTTATATATTTATGTACTGCTGTGAGGACCCAGCTTAATTTTAAGGTTGGGGTGATTTTGTGATTATATGTTGTTACCAATAATCTTTCTAGTATTTGCTGATTGGCGCATAAAAATGATAAAAATTTACTCTGTTTTGTATGCTGGATTACCTGAATGGTAACTTGGAAATGATTTATAACCTTATGTGTTTAACATTATCATTGCTTAAGTATAGCCAGATTTACTTAAATTAATTCCTATTCAATTAGGGATCTAACTTAGTTGATCAGTATTTATATAAGCTTAAAATCAATTTACATGCCATAAAATTTTTTTTTGTGATCCCTGATTTGCTGATTCACTGATAAACCACTGAATTAACAACCTGTGTGAGGTATTTGAACCTAAACACTCTATTCTTTTGTGAGTGGTCATTGTGTACTGGTGTTTTGAATGCTGCACTCTGTTTGGATGACTAATATGCTATTTCTGTGTGATCACTGAATGCTGCACTCTTTGGAAATTGTCCATTTTTGTTAAAAATTATGGGGGTGAATAATGGCAAGAGGTTGACTTGTCCAAATATACATCAAATTCATTCTGCTCTGGTACAAGAAAATTGTTGGGAAAACAAACCACACACTCCCTTCAAATTCATGATGGTTTCCTCTTTGCTTGTGGTTCTTCTGTTGATGCAACCGCATGAAAGGTAAAATGCCAATTCTAGTTCTATACCATAGTTAATTGTCATTACATATAAGCAAGCATCCTTGCTAGATGAACTAAAATTTTTCTTCAAATTGATGTAAGGTATTTTCACTTTCCACCAAAAGGGTAGTGGGATCACTCTCAACTGGACTTGATATCCATCGCATAGCCATCAACAGTGACTTCATATTTGCTGGTACAAAATTTGGCACCATTGAGGTTTGGCTAAAAGATAAGTTCACCCGGTTTGCTTCCATCGAAATGGCTGGTGGTCACACAAAAATCACATCATTAATATCAGATGCAGATGGTATGATGCTTTTTGTTGGTTCCTCTGTTGGCAAGATTTAGGTTAGGCCCTGATTATGAATGATATCACAAATCTAAGCTTCTTCTTTTCCAGTAACTGAAATTTTCTTCATGGATTCTTGCTGCAGGTTTGAGCTTTGGATTAAGCAATATAACTGGATAAGTATAAAATCCCTTTTGCCACATGTAAATGAATTGTTGAAGAGTTTTTGTGTTTGTATTCTTAACATATGTTATAGGATTTCGTTAGTTTAAGAATCTTGTTCATTAGATTATACTTTCCAAATAAGATCTTCTATATTGAAGGTTTATTGAGCATGTGCAATGCAAATTGAATTGTAGTATGCGGGGTAAAACATCAACCTGCACAAGCATCTCGCAGTTATAGGAGTGACTTAGACAATTATTTTGATGACAAAACAAGCGAAGAGAGTTTTAAAAAAAAAAATCAAAGAAAATGTTACCACCTTTTTCCATTTGTTATCGGTAGGAAGTTGAAATTTAATCACAAAGTCAAAAAATTTCAAGATTGTGTTAAAATTGCTCCATTTTTCACGATTTTTACTTAAAAAAAAACTTATATAACTGTCATAAAATTTTAAATATTAAATTAAAGCAAAGAATAGAGAAAAGAAAGCGGGTCAATGACAAATGAGACCGAAATTCACTTATATTGGGGTTTCTGACCGATTAATTATGTAGAACCGATATCGACACGGGACACGTGACACGATACGACACGACACTCCGACACGTTAATTTTAAAAAAATGTTAGATTTTGACACGTTAGGACACGTTTTGATATTAAATAATATTTTTAATTTATGTAGTGTATATTATATTTAATATTCAATAATTTAACAAAAAAATGAATCTAAACTTATAATATTCATAAATTTTGCAAAGAAACATAAGATATCCCAAATATTAATATTAAACTCAAAAAAATAATAATCGTAATCTAACGAATCTAATAGTTGGAACTAAAAACTCAACGCAACGCATCCTTTAAACTTTTTTTTTGAATTTCTATAACGCGTGTTGAAGTGTCGGGGAGTGTCGGAGTGTCGGGAAGTGTCGGACACGACACGTCAGGATTTTTGAAGTGTCGGTGCTTCATATCCGATAAATATTCAAGTATTAGCGTATGATACTCGAGTATTTAACTAAATACTCTGATATTAGGGTCAATATTCGGGTATAAATTCATGGCACACATGAACACTTTCAATGCGCAAAATATACTCGAGTATGTGGGTAGCATACTCGAGTATTAGTTTGGTCAATAGTCAAATAAAGGTAGATTGATTATGTTTGTTGAAAAGGAAAAAATTCTTAAATAGTTTTTCGTACAGGGACAAATTGATAATTTTTAATTAAATAAAGGGCACAATAGTAAAAAAAAACCCAGTTTCAAGGTTTAAACAAGCAAATCTTTCTTTTTTGAGTATTTTTGTTTCTATCTTGTCAGAAAATGCTTAATTTGGTAGAGAAATCCTTATTTGGTGTTCTAGTTGATAGTTAGAGATTATTTCATTTAGTAGTGTATTATCCTTTTAGGTGTTATTCAATGGTGAAGTTTTGTTGGCTCATCTCATTATTGTACGATATACGATATATATTATGTGATACGATACAAAAGTTGAGCGATACGAATTAGTTGTATGTATCGAAATTGATCTTGTATCATATCATAAATCATTGTGTCGTTTTGAATCATATATATTATCACAACTTATAATTTCAAAATCAAATCAGGATTCACAATTTTTAATTCAATTCCTTATTTTTGAAAAATTACTATTATTAATTAGGGAAAGGAAATAAAATCACTAGTAATTAAGAAAAGGAAACTTAAATATGATGCGATTAAAATTTGAAAATGAATCTGAAAATTAATTATTAATTAGGAAAATAATCAAACAAATTTCAAATTAATGCAAATCTCTTCAGTCTTAAAAAAACTGATTCAAATCTTAAAAAATAGAAATTTAAGCCAAAAAAATAGAGGTTCTTGAAAAAAATTTCAAAGAGCTACAATACAAAAAAAGACATAGAAATTGAAGGTTTAAAATACAATTTATATGATTATTTATATTTTAAATTATTTTTTATTATATTTTTAAATTTTATGATTCGATATTATTCACTATGTACAATAAAAAAAGGGAAGGTTATATTTATTATCTTTTTTCTTACTATCAAACCTTAACCGTTGATTTCTGTTAATCTAACGATTATAGTTTATTGGATTAGACTTATTAATTAATTATTAATTTCCAATAAATTAGAACTGTTAGATTGATGGAAATCAACGGTTAAGATTTGGTAGTAAGAAGTAATAAGAAAAAAAGGTAGTAAATATAACTATTCCCATAAAAAAATATGTATTGAGATTCAATAATTTTTTTATAATTAAAACTCCGCACATATCAAACTCTATATCAGATTCCAATTTTATTTTTTGGCATTGATTCTCAACGTTTTTGCTTGTATCTTCTGTCTATTTTATCTATTATTTTAGGTTTTATGTACTTTGGTCAGTGTACAGGTGAAGTATGGAGGAGGGATATATTATCTCATTTGGCTTGCTTTTGAGCTTTGACAGGTAGTACAACATGCAATTTTGTATTGTATTAGTATTACCGTAGTGGCTAAGGTCTCAAGCATGGCAAAACACATTTTTGGGTCATTCATGACATGTCATAGCCCAAGCTGCTGTTTGTCCATACATTTCCCCCAAAAAAATGGCATTGAATAGAAGTACTCTTGCACGAGTCAGCATCCCAATCTCAATAAAATATATTATCCACATTTTATTAAAGATACTCATGGCAAAACACATTTATAGATATGACTTAGATTATTATAAAAAACTAAAAAATCTAACACGGTCTCTAAGAGCTATCAAGTTGCAAACTAAAGTTTATAGGTTCAAATTAAACTGAAATATAAAATATAAAATTTCTTATTCACAAAGACCACATGAAATAATATTTTCATTAAGAACACATGAAATAATGTTCATAAAAATCATATGAAAATGTTCATAAAGATCACATGAAAATTTCATATATATATATATATATAATTTGCACTTTCTTTACAAATTTAATTCAATATTATATTTTAAATTTTAAATAAATATTTATTATTTGTTAAAATAACATCAATCCTATTACTTTCAAAATTAGTGTTACAAATCATGATACTAGTATATGTCTTTAAGTTAATAATATATATCATAAATATATTATATTATTAGGCTAGTCTGCAGGCTTTTAGGCTAGACTTTTTAAAATGGGTTCTATGGCCTAATTTTTAAATGAATTTTTCTAAAAGCCTAAATATGCTCTATTTAAAAAATAGAGTAGGCCAAGCCAGGCCAGACCTAAGATAGGTCAGGTTGTAGGACCCTGATAGGCCGTTTGGCTTATTTACATCCCTTTACGTAAATATATAGACACAAATACATATAGACACTGACACAAAAACACTAACTGCCTATATTGATTACCTTCTCCTCCTCCTTGATCCTTCCACTTCGCCATCAGCAGCTTTGCGAGGAAGACACTTTCAATCGCACATATCTAAAAATAGCAATTTCAAAATTACACTATCTGAAAATTGCAATTTCAAAATTCTTAGTCATAAACATCTTAATTTTGTAATCACACATAGCACATATCTGAAAATTGCAATTTCAAAATTCTTAGTCATAAACATCTTAATTTTGTAATCTACTTACCAAGCCAAGTAAAATAGTAATTGATACGATGCTGATAACTTGTACAAAATAATTTTCTCATAAATAATGTCAATAACTAAAAATGACTAACCCATCCAGCTCAAAATTTCAATTTAGGAGGGTAAAATTTAAAAAAAAAAAATAGTTATCAATTAGAAACACAAAACCCTCCTAATATTGAAAAGGATTAAAAAAATTACAATAAAAAAAAAACATACATAATTTGTTTCTTGGGCCAAGGTCTTCTATAATTACAAAATAAATAAATAAATAAATAAATTCAAAATAATAATAGTATAAATATGACCCTTCCTTTTTCCTCCTAAAAATGAAAGATTGCATTCAGAAAATGAGGCCGAAACTGAAGATTAAATTGAAAATCAAGCCAAAACCTACCACATGTGCATCGTCGAAGCCGAAGAGGATCGATACACCGACCAATAAGATTTTGTTATTACATCCCTTTTGCCACATGTAAATGAATTGAAGAGTTTTCCTATTGGGTTCCTTATATATGTTATAGGATTTCGTTAGTTAAAGAATATTGTTCATTAGATTATATTTTCCAAATAAGATCTTCTATATTGAAGGTTTATGGAGCATGTGCAAATTGAACTATAGTATGCGGGGCAAAACATCAGAGGAAACTATAGTATGCGGGGTAAATTAACATAAGAGGAAGTTGAAATTTTTGGGTTCCATTTTGTGCCCACATTCAAGTGACAAATCACCCTAAAATGTTTGAAAAGACCTTGAGATTACCTCTAATCACGAAGTCAAAGTTTTTAAGATTGTGATAAAATTGCTCCATTTTTTAAGATTTTTACCTTTAAAAAAAAAACTTATTAATCAAAAAAATAAAACAAACAAACAAACAAATCTTAAATAAAAAATATTAGGTAAAGGTACTTCATAAAAAGAATCTCTCCAACTTAGAGAAATTTTTATATAAATTTAGTCTACACAAACTATATAGATTAAGGGGTTATCATTTCTACTTCAATGATAGAATTTTTTTTTTCTATCACTAAGACATAAAAAGAAATAAGCCTCGTTATTATTTTCTCTCTCATTCCTCTATGCTTTCTTTTTTCTGTCACTGAGACAAAAAAAGAAATATGCCCCGTTATTATTTTCTCTCTCATTCCTTTATGCTTTCTTTCTCATTACTTTATATCTAAGTGGGAAAAACTTCTTTTCTACCACCGAAGCAAAAATGATAATTTCATAGATTAAATCATTTTAAATTTACACGTCATCATTTTAATTGTAAAGTAGTTATTTGAAACAAAAACACTTATATAATCGGGTTCGATTTCTAAGAGTTACAATTCCTAAAGAGGGTAAAGAGGTTCAAACCCGAAACCAGATTAATGGGGTCCAATAAGGCTTCGAACACCGGTTGGTAATTATAAAAAAAAAAAAAGAAACTTATATAATTAGTCTATATAAGAATTGTGAGTAAATTTTATCCCTAAGAAATATATATTTTTGGAGAAAAATACTTTTTATTTTACGGCAGACATTTCCCCCAAAAACATTTGTAACAGTGTTCAATTAAAATGAACAAAAAAAAAATAAAATAAGAGTAAACACTTTATAAGTTGAAAGTTTAAAGAAGTATCAATTGGAAGTTTCCAAATAATAGTAAAAACAGGAGAAAATATATGGGTGTGTGTACTCTGGAGGCTGTGAATTGTGAATTTGTCATGAATAAAAGTCTGCCGGTACGTATAAATCAAAACTTGATATTAGAAAGAAGGGAGCCCTGCAATTTTTCTAAATTTCTCATAGGAAACCCAGAAGACAAATTGCCATGGGCCAAGCCTTGCCCATGTAGGGAAGAATCCTTTCCACAGTGCTCTTATATATCTTATTCCTTCAACTTTAACTGTCTTTACCAAGCAATCATAAGAGCTACTATATAAGACTTGACTTTCCATTTTAGCTGCTTGATTCATCATTCTAGTCTTCACTACACCAGCTGGACAACTTAAAGAAGTTGCCGCAAGACCTGACATGATGGAAGCTAATGTGTGGGCATAAACATTATCCTCAGCTATCCTATTTTTAATAACAAATTGTTTAGCATGATCATAACAGGCTAATTCTCCCATGTTCACTAAGAAGGCTCTTTGGATATTAGGAAAAACACCCTTCCACAGTCCTTTAAATCCTTCAGCCTGAACTATTTTGTTCAAAGCATCAAATGGTCCTGAATAGAATACCTAGGTTGATGAACTTGGCTCACCATATGGCTATCAGCTTGCATCCTCTCCTCACCTTGATAAGATCAGCTGGGCTTGCTATGACCTGTACTACTAATTAAGAGTAAATAATAGAATATTGTAATTTTCCAAGAAAAATATAATTAAAAGTGAGCAGTTAATTGAAACCTTATGGCTACATACATGGATTATATATTCCCAAAAGAAATTCCAGGTTACTGACTTACTGTTTGTTGGATATTATACCATCGTAAAATTGCATTTTATCATAAAGCTAAGCAAATATTTCTTCGACATTTATTATCTAATGGCTATTTTTTCATCTAATTAATGAAACCATCAATCTACTCTCCAGCACAACACAGGGTGCGAAAATTTGAAACATTCTCTATTAGTTCAGTACATGAATCTCTACAAAATGTTACTCTGGCCTTCCTGCGGACTTGGTGGAGCCTTATGCAAATTAGGTATCATGTATCATTCACTCATTGTATGGACACCATGTCCAATAGCCTAATCATTTTTGTTGTGGGTTCATTTAACAATGCCCTTCTGGTGTTCTAAATAAATAATCATACAACAAAAGCATGAGCTGGGTTGTGGTGGGATTCTCTCAGATTGAATCTGAGCCTTGCAATGCAGAATATAAAGAGATGTGTGAGTTGAGTCACTCTCATACAAGAGGCATTCTCGATATGCACCGAAAGCATAAAGCCTGTGACAATGAAGCAAATGGTCCTCAATTTTTGCATTTTAAAACTTGGCCATAATTTGAGTTGTACCTTGGCCGGCTTCTAAGTCGTTCCTTCCTTCTTATATATTTTCAATCCATATTGGTTTTTTTTTTTCAATTTAAGAAAAGGTGTAGTCTTAGAAGGAGAGAGAAGTGGTAAGTGAGTTAGTACACTTACCACATTCCCAATCTCCCGATAGGGAGTATGGAGCCAGTGTTGGTATCCGCAGCTGCTTGATAGAGGCCACTCCCGTGCAGTGAGAGTTCTGAAAAAAAAATGTATTTTTTTCCCCGTAATCTTATTTATCTCTTTGGGATGAGTTAGGTGTTGTAAATAGTAATTATGTAGTCATTTATTAGTAATTATGTAGTCATTTATTTGTATTTATTTAGTCTGTTACTTGTATATTGGGCCAAGCCCATTAGGTCAAAATTAGGTCAAGAAGTCTCTATAAATAGAGACCCCTATGTACAGATTCAAATACGATTCAATAATATTTCAAATACCCTTTTATTTCAAGTTGGTATCAGAGCTCTCGATCATGAGGGCTCTGCTTCCGCGCCTATTGTCTTTAGAACAAGAACCTTTTATTCTTTTTGTCTCTCGCTGCCATCAGCCGCCACCGAATTTTTTCCGGGGACCTCTTGGACCGAGAAGATCTCTGTTATACTGGATCTCTGTTACTGTTCATCGTCTCCATTACTCTTCATCACAAGACAGCATCTGTTCATCACGATTGGACCCTTTTCCCGGTGGTTTTTCAACTCCGAACAGACCCAGAAAGAACCGCGCTCACCGGACGACGTTGCTCCAGAAATTTCAGACCAGACGGCCACCGCACGCGCCCACACGCGCCGTCCCTTCAACCGAGAGTGAAGCCCACGCGCAGCCAATCTCACCGGCGCGTGGCGGCGCGTGAGACCATTTTTCCGGATCGGACCACCGCGATCTTGATCGTCCCTTCATCCTCTTTCTGGATCTGTGCTCCTCTTTTTGATCAGACATCGTTTGGTATTTATTTGTGATTTTTTGGCTTCTTGGAGCTTTTCTTTGACCATTTTCTGTGCAGTATGGCCTCTTCTCAAAGGAGTTCTTTTTCAAGATTTTATGATGGTACCTCTTCTAGACCTAAGAGAGATGATTGATGGTGTTCTTATTGTAAAAGAACAGATCATATCAAGGATTTATGCTTTCACCTTTATGGAAAGCAATCTGTCTTAGAAAAGATGGCAAAGTTGCGTGGTCAAGCGCATTTTACTTCCTCTGAAATAACTCCTACACCTAATAAGACCCAACCTGCATTTTGTCCAGATGAGTTGGAACGGCTCCGAACCATTCTTGATTCTATGAGTAAGTCATCTGATACTAGTGCTTTGACTATGACTGGTATGAGCTCCAAAACTTATTATTTCCTTTCTTCATGTAATGATTTTAAACATTCTTGGGTTGTTGATTCTGGTGCTACTGATCATATGGCTTGTTGTGCTGTCTCATTTACCTCTTATCATCCTACCATTGGAACTCATACAATAGCCGTAGCTGATGGCTCTCATACATCAGTTGCGGGTTCTGGTGACATAAACTTACAGCAGTCCGTACATCTTAAGGATGTTCTTCATGTTCCTAAACTCTCCACGAATCTTCTTTGTATTCATAAAATTACAAAAGATTTGAATTGTACTGTAACCTTCTATCCTACCCATTGTGTTTTTCAGGATCTCGCCACGGGGAAGACGATTGGTAGTGCTAAAGAGCAAGGTGGGCTGTACTATCTGGTGTCACAATCTCCTGCAAATAAAGTAACAAATCACATCTTGATGTCTCATGGTCAATCAACTGCTGATTCTTTGATTTGGCTTCATCATAAGCGCTTAGGTCATCCTCCATTTAGTTTACTCAAATCTTTATTTCCGTCATTGTTTTTGTCTAAATCTGTTGAGTCTTTTCATTGTGATGTTTGTGAATTTGCTAAGCATCATCGTGCGTCTTTTCCTTCTAGTATTACTAAGAGTGTTGAACCTTTTGATCTTATTCATTCTGATGTTTGGGGTCCCTCTAAAGTCCCTCATGGTTCTGGAAATAGATGGTTTGTTTCTTTTATTGATGATTGCACTCGTGTAACTTGGGTGTACTTAATGCGTGAAAAGTCTGAGGTACCACAACTGTTCTTTCAATTTTATAAAATGATTTAGACCCATTTTGGTAAAAAAACTCAAGAGACTAAGAACAGATAATGGTACTGAATATGTTAATCATAGCTTTTTCCAATTTATAAGAAATAACGGTATGATTCATGAACTTACTTGTGTTGACACCCCCTAACAGAATGGGGTTGCTGAAAGAAAAAATCGTCACCTTCTTGAAGTGGCTAGTGCATTAATGTTTCAGACACATGTACCCAAATACTATTGGGGAGATGCTATTCTTACTGCAGCATTCTTGATCAACCGTTTACCCACTCGGGTACTTGACCATGTAAGTCCTATTCACTCTATGACTTCTTTTTTCCCTTCTATTCCAACTATGATGAGTCTTCCTCCACGAGTGTTTGGGTGTGTTGCTTTTGTTCATGTTCATAAACATCATCGCAGTAAGTTGGACCCTAGGGCTATCAAATGTGTTTTTCTTGGTTATGTTCCTGATAAGAAGGGCTACAAGTGCTATCACCCTAGTAGTAGGAAATTTGTTGTTTCTATGGATGTTACATTTCAGGAATCTGAGTCCTTTTTCCAAGGTCCTCATCTTCAGGGGGAGAATCCTTCACCAGAAATCTCATCACCTCCTTTCTTTGAGTTTGAATCATCAGTGTCTACTCCTTTACCTATGTCAGTGTATCCTCCACCTGGTCATGTTCCTCCTGTGTTTGTTTCTCCTTTGTCTGTTCCTCCTGTGTCTGATCCTCCTGTGACTGATTCTCCTGTGATTGATACATCAAGTACACCAGAGATACGAAAGATTATGACACCTGAAAGAAGGAAACAGCCCACATTGTCTCAGCAGCAACCTCAATCGTCTGAACCACTGGTAAGTCCTGAATCTCATATTTCTGATCATGATGTTAATATTTCTGATGACTTACCCATTACTACTGATTCTGATGATTTACCCATTGCTCTTAGAAAAGGAAAAAGAGCTTGTCCCAAGAAATCTTGTCCCTCCTGTCCCTCTTGTACTCAATACCCTATCTCCCAGTTTGTTTCCTCTGTTAATCTTTCTGTGCAGCACAAAAGCTTTGTTTCAGCACTAGACTCTATTGCAATCCCAAAATCAGTACATGAAGCCTTGAAAGATAGGAATTGGGCTCAAGCCATGCAAGAGGAGATGAATGCATTGGAGAAAAATAAAACATGGGAGGTTATTGATAGACCTACTGGAAAGAAAGCAATAGGGTGCAGATGGGTTGATGCCCTGAAATATAATTCTGATGGAACTCTTGAGAGATACAAAGCTCGATTAGTTGCCAAAGGTTACTCTCAAACCTATGGCATTGATTATGAAGAAACATTTGCTCCAGTTGCAAAGATGAATACGGTGAGAGTTTTGTTATCCCTTGCTGCCCATTACAATTGGGATATAAACCAATTTGATGTGAAGAATGCTTTCCTCAATGGTGAGTTAGAAGAAGAAGTCTACATGGAAATTCCGCCTGGTTTTGATTCTGTGAAGGGAGAAAATAAAGTTTGTAAATTAAAAAAGGCCTTGTATGGATTGAAGCAGTCACCTCGTGCCTGGTTTGGAAAGTTTACTAAGGTTATGATGACCTTAGGATATAAACAAAGTCAAGGAGATCACACTCTTTTTTTCAAGCACTCCCAAAATGGGAAGCTTACTGTGCTCCTTGTATATGTTGATGATATTATTATCACAGGTGATGATTTTGTGGAGAGACAGATTCTGCAAACACGGCTTGCCTCTGAGTTTGAAGTCAAAGACCTTGGGAAACTGAGATATTTCCTAGGGATAGAAGTAGCTCATTCGAGCAAAGGAATCTTTATCTGCCAGAGGAAATATGTTCTTGATCTTCTCAAAGAAGCAGGAAAGCTCGGGTGTAAACCCTCTAATACTCCTATTGAGCAGAATCACAAGATGGGCTATGAAGAGGAGAGTCCTCCAGTTGATAAAGGACAATATCAACGGCTAGTTGAGAAATTGATATATTTGGCCCATACTAGACCAGACTTAGCTTATGCTGTTAGTGTTGTCAGTCAGTTTATGCACGATCCAAAGGAGAAACATATGCAGGCAGTAGAGAGAATTCTTCAGTATCTGAAAGGTACTCCTGGTAAAAGGTTGTTATTCCGACGTGATGGCAATCTATCTTTAGAAGTCTACACAGATGCTGATTATGCTGGATCCGTGACTGACCGTCGTTCTACCACTGGTTATTGCATGTTTCTTTGTGGTAACTTGGTGACATGGAGAAGTAAGAAACAAGATGTGGTCGCCAGATCAAGTGCAGAAGCTGAATTTCGAGCTATGGCTCAAGGCATTTGTGAGTTACTGTGGCTGAAAATTGTACTTGATGATCTAAAAATAAAATGTGAGGGACCTATGAAGCTGCTATGTGATAATAAGTCCGTTATTTGTATAGCTCATAATCCAGTTCAACATGATCGGACTAAACATATTGAGGTCGACCGCCATTTCATCAAAGAGAAACTTGATAGCGGGTTGATTACCACTCCATATATTCCCACTGGGCGTCAATTAGCTGATCTATTGACAAAGGGGCTTCCTTCAGATAGATTTCAAGAACTTGCTAGCAAGCTGGGAATGATAAATATCTATTCCTCAGCTTGAGGGGGAGTGTTGTAAATAGTAATTATGTAGTCATTTATTAGTAATTATGTAGTCATTTATTTGTATTTATTTAGTCCGTTACTTGTATATTGGGCCAAGCCCATTAGGTCAAAATTAGGTCAAGAAGTATCTATAAATAGAGACCCCTATGTACAGATTCAAATACGATTCAATAATATTTGAAATACCCTTTTATTTCAAGTTTAGGTCTACTAAAAAGAGCTCGCACAAATATAAAACTAATCTCAAATCAAACATGACCAATATGGAACTTTGACCCTAAATTTTTCTCAAACTTAATGCAGGGATAGAACGCAGAGATGATTGCTACAAGCCTGCAAATATAAGTTATCCTTGGTTGAAATGAGCATACATGCCCCTTTTTATTGCTTGTGAGAAAAGTATCAGAACCTATCATTTTAATTGTTATTTGACCCTAATTAATACCATTACTAGAAATAGATCCTCTAGCATGAACCGGGAATGTGCAAGCCTAGTTTTAAGAGACTCTTTCTTATTGAGCCTTTGCAAGTGATTTTGAAGAATGGAGGAATCAAGATAGTTACAAATTGTCTAATGGAAATAATAATAATAATAATTGAAACTCCCTAAATTATGCTAATATATGAATGAAGGATGGAGCATTGGGAGGTTGTAAGAAATAGAAATGAAGATTCCTTGTTAATTGATTGTCATAAAGCTGTTCAATATCCAGTAACAAATATTGCTTCATTTGTATGCTATGTATCCTAAAGTTGATTCTTGCTCAACCATGGCATCTGTAGGACTCAATTTTTGACTAATTAACATCTAACCTTTTCTTTTATATTGTGCATTATTAATAATGGAGCAAGTAAAATATCATTATTCAATCCTAATGAAAAGATAAGGGTCTAGTTTTGCTGGCTCATCAGAGAACGAGGATTTGTTTTTGGGCAAGGAGAAGGCAGTGTGACCCTAAGAATTCACTAGCAAACTAATTAAATCAGAATAGAAGTGTTTTCTCTCAAAGAACTCAGCCTGTGAAATCACCTTTTTAAATTGCTGAAGCATAATTTTATTTTCCAATACACTAATGCGGTTGACTGCTATGTCAAAACTTAATGCATAAATAATATGAAATATTAGTATAAGTCCCAATTTTATTGAATTATACAAGCCTTACAACCACAATATTTTGACTTTGTTATCATTACATTAACTATGAAATTTGAACACCTGTAATACGATATGAACAAATTGAGTAGCAAAGTATGTTGTCATCTGTATACAATCAAATTTTAGTTATCTGTGTTATCATTAGATTTCTGAAGCCATGTTAACGAAGAAACACTTTGAACCAACCTAATATTTTCAAGCTGTTTTTTTTTTTTTTTTCAGGGTCAGATTCTTGGGGTTTGACTCCATGACTTGCTCCTATAAAGATCTGAAGCAGAAACATTTGATGGGAACCCTGCCAGTTTTTCGAACTTTGTTTACTTTTTCTCTGGCCTTAGACTCTTCTTTTCTTCTATGGTCTTCCAACTGTGCAATTGCTCCTTGTGTTATCATATCTATCCTTGCTATCTTATTATTGTAATGTTGAATTCCAATTTCTCTTCTTTGTTCCAATTCTCTCTGTAGTTCCACCATCAATGAGATTATGTTCATAAATTTAAAAAATTGAACTCCAAGAATTGAAAAGCAAACCTTCTTCCTTTCCATCTTGAGTTTGGCTTCAATCTTTTTCTCACTCTCCCATGAAAGGATTTTGGACTTCATCTTCTCATACCTGTTTTTTTCTCTCACAATGACAAGAATAAACTAAATCCACATACTTTCACTATATACCTTTCAACAACTACTACAAAGAATAAAGCTATTGCTCATGTACTAAAAAAACTACTCATTAAACCCCAACTAGCAAGAATAGGGGTGAAAACAATCATTGTATGCAGCTTTACCCTTGCATATTTGCAAAGAGACTGTTCTCGAATTCGAACTCATAACCTTTCGGTCATAAAGGAGAACCTTTACCTACTAGAGTAAGGGCAATCCTTGTAGTAAAAATAAAAATAAAAAATACTATTGCTTAAGAAATTAGTATTACCGCTTTTGAATACTTTCTATCTTGGCCTTTTCCAAAGCTTCTGCTTTTCCTTTGTCATTTTTGTGCTGTATTGGTATCCCTTTCTTCTTTTGATACCCTGCTCCTGGGGATATAGGCCTTGGAGAGGAGGATATATCACTTGGACGCCTAGCGGCAAAAGCACTTTCTATTGTTCTAGGGTCTTGTCCAAATGACCTTTTCACTGAAATTTCCCCTGGCACATGTAACATAAACAATTTTTTCACAAAGTTGGTTAAGAAACTTGAGCATATATAGATATGCTATGTGGAAATTTTCTAGTTACCATAACTTGGTTGCCTAGATATGTTCTCCTCTTTTCCTCTCACAGTTTTGGTCCTTGAAAATTGGGGACTCTCTCTCATTTTCTGCAAATTAAGCAACCCTGCTTCTTCTAATGAATGAATGGAAAATGCAGCAGCTGCAACTGCTGTTACATGCTCATCATCATCTCGTGTATGTTTTTGTGATTGTGGATCAGAAAATGACACCCTATAGAATAAAGTAACAATGGCTTTTTATTAATGGTAAGTGATTTGCATAAGAAGGAAACAAAAAGAACTAAGTAGTTCACAACTAATAGCATGCAGAAACTCTTAAGTAAGACTAACAGATTGGAAACCATGTACCTTCTTTGCTTGAGCCTATTTTCCATTCTTTGAAACTGAAATCTTGTGCTGAAACTTCTCCTAATTTCCACGTTTGATTGTGATGTGAATGAAGATGAACTTAAGAGTAGTCCTCTTTATTTATAAAGCTGAAGAGGACATGCACACAAGCAAGGTAAAATGTGCATTGCAAGCAGCCTCGAGAAGAAGCAAAGGATCTTTTATCCATTTTTGTCAAAACATGCACTTAAACCTCTATCTTCAACTTGTTAACACTTTTGGCTGAAAGCTTGTTCTCATGCTTTCTACCTTTAAAGATAACTTTGGCACATAACTTTTTAGTATTTTAGTTTTACATAGCCGATGATGAAACAAACCTTGTCCCATGTTTAAAGGCTATTCCTTTTTCCCTAGGAATGGAAGGGTATAATCGCACGTTCACGGGTTAGTCTAGACATTGATTTTATTTAGGGTTCTATTTTTATGCAGTTACTGCAGATGCAGTAAGTCCAATACGACGTCGTTTTAGGGCAGAAATCTTTATATTTATAATTTTTTAAGATTTCAATACTAAAACGACGTCGTTTTGAGAATAAATGCAGATAACTTATATGCATTAACTGCAGAAATATTTTTCCCTTTATTTAATCTATTCTCTTATCTATTTTGAATATTTATTGTACACAACATTCATTATTTATAAATTATTTGGTTAGGTTATTCCTGTAATTATATTTGGTGGCTTTTGCCCCATTTTCTTATTTTTTTAAGGAAAAAAGTTTGTTCTGTCAGTCAAGATAACTTTATGCAACAAGACTATGTCATTTTGGAGTTTAGAAAGTAAAAAGTATTTTGAAAATTTTATTTTCCTATGGACTTTATTAAAAGAGAAAAAAATATTTAATGTTACTTTAAACAATTTTATCTAATATTTATCGAAACGACGTCTTTTTGTGATTAAAAAGTTAGAATTATAAAGACTATTATAACCCTAAAATAAATTAAAATTACAAATACACTATGATTTCTGTCCCGAAACGATATCGTTTCGGTAAATATTAGAAAAAATTATCTAAACTAACTTTAGAAAAAATGAGCCCTTATGAAAATATCCTTTATTTTTAATCTTAAACCCCGAAACGACATAATTTTGGGTTACAGAAGATAAAATTATCTTCACAGGAGAAATGTTAATTCCATTTTTTAAACTATAATATATAAATCACTAATTTATGTATTTTTTTATCTTTCACGTTTTATTATTTTATAGTGTTTCTCATTAAACTAAAAGACAAGAAATTTTTCATCTTCGTATTAAAGTAATAATATAACAACTGCAAACGAAAGATTTTATTCTTCAATAAAAATAAAAAATAAAAATACTAATGTTTATCTTTTTTATAATATTAATTTCCTAATTATAGGATGGGGCAGGTTATATTTACAAACTTTTTTGTTTACAAACTACATTATGTAATACCGGTCCTACATTAATCACATAGTATACGACCGGTCCTACATTAGTGTAATTGCAAAAAAAAATTGTAAACGGATCTTATTCCTTATAGGATATAAGAAAAGTGATGGGTATCAAATCAAGTCTTTCCTCGAACCATGTAAAAAAATGATTGGAATATGGTATTTCATTAATCAAAAGAAAATATTTCTCTCATTTTACATGAGATAGTTATCTCATTTTATCTCACTTCGAAAATCGTACCCTTTTTTTCTTTTCTTTTTTCTTTTTTTTTTTAATGGTGGACCCCACTTGGATTCTCTCTATAACATGAGAGAGCTACTCCCATGTAACATAATACTAATATTCTCCTTAATCAAATTACCAAATAAGGTTTTGTACGTTGGTTCTGGGCAGAAAATTTTAAAAATTACAAATTAGATAAGAAAATACGAAAAAAATAATATTTTGGAATTTATTTATGAATGAGTAGCAATAAGTCATGCCCAAGGCACGTTAGTGGATTGGGTCGCGTCTCATTTTGGGTGCAACTCACATGGTGACGACATACGACACAAAATTTTAAACAATTTTACCGTAAAACTTTAAAAGACCTTAATTTTTTACTCAGGTATTTGAATCATGTGATTTTTTTTAATTCCACGTAACTTTTAGAGATTTACATGCCCTGTTGAAAAAGTTATGGTCTTTCGAAATTTTACGATAAAATTGTTGAAAATTTTATGCCACGTGTCATCACCATGAGTCGCGCTCAAAATGGGACTTGATCCAGCCCCCTAACGCGTCCCATTTTGGGTGATTCCGGTTGCTATATATTTGTAAATAAGTTTCAAAATGCTATTTTTTCGTATTTTAATATTTAATTTTTTTTGCAGTTGGTTCTATTCTTTTCATCATTATTAAATTATTATTTTTAACTACGATAATTTTTTTCATTAACTAAATTGGGAATATAATATTTGAGTGTGAATAATAAAGTTTCATATTAATTAAGAATGGTCGATCTATAAGTCAAAAAAACAATATATTAATTGGCATGCGATTTTGGATAAAAATGTTATATCAAATCCATTTATTATATTTTTTTTGCTTATCTTAAAAGTGTATGTTATATTGCCCCCGTACCATTCAACAAAATCAAAATCAACAAATAACAATGTCTAACTCAATAATTAACCGTCCTTACTAAATATGCAGCCTGCTCGTACTAAAAGAAATGGATGGAAAGATATCAAGACGAGAGTAATAACATTTGTGATGGAACAAATGAAAGCAATTAATAGACCAAAACGAAAGTGAAGATATCTATGATGGACTAGAACAATATCTTACTATAAATTTAATCAAATGACATGCATGGTCATGTTGTTCAAATGTTGCATGCTTAATGAACTGAGTGTAGAGTGTAGACTAAGCATTTGTGCAACCTAAAATTGAGAAATTGTTAATAAATACACAACATATGAATTTATACAGGCCGTAACATTAAAATTAAAATGTTTAATAATCTTCCAGGTATTTGTCTTTATTGGTGATGTTTTATTGGCTGCTAAAGTTTTATCTGGGCTGGCTCTAGTTAAATCTAAGGAGATTTTGATCAGTTGGAAGGCCCCTCCTGGTGGGTGGATCAAAATTAACTCTGATGGTTTTTGTAAGGATAATGGCAATAGGCTAGCGTGTGGGGGAGTTATAAGGGATGATTGGGGTCGTTGGATTATGGGTTTTGTAAGGAAACTGAGTCCAGGTTCAGTTCTTTTGGCTGAATTGTGGGGAATATATACTGGGTTGGAGTGGGCTTGGAAGTTCGGGTTCAAACAGGTTATTGTGGAATGTGATTCTATGGTGGCTCTCCATCTGGTGGAAGAGGGATGTAATAGTTCCCATCCCTATTTTGAGATTGTGAACAGAATCAAAATCCTGATGTCTAAATGCTGAAAATTGGAGCTGAGCCATGTCTATAGAGAAGGCAATCAGTTGGCAGATTGGTTGGGTACTTATGGTGTGCTTCCAAGTTGGGAAGTTCTCTGGCTAGACAGTCCCCCACTAGGGTGCAGGAGCTTATTGGAGAATGATTGTATAGGCACTGAGGTGCCTAGATGGATTAGTGAATAGTTTGTCTTTTGCTGCTTTCCTTGTATTTCAAAAAAAAAATGTTTAATAAATACGTATTAAATAGAAATGGTTCAGCCAATTACTTTAAGGTGGTATTTGGTATAAGAAATGTCTTAATTTCAAGGAAAATGAGTTGAAAATAAAAGTATCTCACATTTGGTATAAGGGATAAAGAAAAAAAAATTATTCTCAAGTATAAAAATATTTGAGAATGAAAATTTGTAAAATGACAGGAGAAAATATATATATTTTTTTTTTGGTAGATAAGAAGGGATTAAAAACCCCAGGACAAACTCAGTTTACAAACACCCTACGATAATTGCAAACAAAAGAAAAATCAGTCAAATACAAAGGCAGAATCCCACTCGGAGGAGAATGAAAAATTCTAAAATTATTCTCTAAGGGGTGATCCAATGGGTACTTAGAAAGCCAGTTTGCACACCCATTACTTTCGCGATAAACATGGACTAGCTGAACTTCCCAATCTCTTTGTAACCATGCTCGAATGTGAGTCATCAAACGGGACTCTCGAGCTGCTCCTCCATTGTTGGTGAGTGTAACAGCCCGTTGTACACCGGTATTGTTAACATTAATTATGATATTAAGCGCAGTTACAATCACAGCAATTTATTTATAAAAATACGAATAAAATTTTTCCGATTATTACGCGAGCATTTAAAACAATAAAAAGCGTAATAATTAAAAGTTGTGACCGTAACCGTAAACTCTTGCAGAATACTTATTTTAACTACTTTCACATCTTACTTTACTTATTATAAGTTACTAAGGGGTTCCCATAAACCCACTTAGTCAATTTCACAACTTTACGTTTTTACCTTTTCGAACATGGTTCACTCATTAATTTTCTGCGAATACACCACTCACAACCAGACCTTTCTCTCGGATTATATTTTTTCTTACTTAATTCACTTTCTAATAAGCTATCACACGCTATAATCGGAGCTCGTTGCTCCGGTTATCGCCGTTTGAAGTTGGACAAGCAAAACAGCCAAAACACCTCTCACTCTACGAATTACTGCAGCTAACCCTCACATCCAATTGCTCTCAAATTTTTATGCTACAAACTAGACACCTCAAGCTTCGATTTGATATATCATACGCTTAATTTGACTGAGAAACGAAGCGGAAATTAATTTCTCAAAAACTGCCAGGAACAGCCCCTGCATAAGGAGGTTCTGGACAGTCCGAACTCAATCAATTCTACAGGGCTGCATCCAACCCAAAACTTGCTCATATTTTAACACCACGTAGGGAACATCTCAAGATTCAAAATAGCGTATGGAACGTCCCTATCGGACCTCTGTGGAGAGAGATATGCTCTCCCGAAGTTCGTCTAAAATTTGCCAATTCTACAGAAAATTCGTCAGAGTTTCCTTTGTTTTTCTTAAAATCCCCAAATTGCAAATGATCACTAACACCTCAAATGTACCTAATAATCCAATGGGTGACACACACAAGGACCAACAACGCCTTGGGGCACTTACAACCCAACTCAGTTTATAGTTATTACACATTTCATATTATATGGCTCACTTTATAATTCTTTAACTTATTTCAATCACCAAGTCCATTTTCATGTAATTTCTCAACATAAGCATATAATCATAATTCTAACATAGGCCTAAGGCCCTTCCATCATAGTACATCATGCATCCATTATACAATTACAACATTTAACTCGCTAGTTACAACTTACAACTTCAACTTTAAATTACAACTTACAAATATTACAACTTTAATTACAATTCGAAACATAACTTAAATGACATAACTACTAGACTTAGGCAAAATGACATGAACAAATATGCTAATGAAAATCACCCTACATACATATGAGATGTTCATGCCCTAAGTCTAGCCTAGGCAACATGGCCAACAAAATGCAAAATAGTAAGGTGCTCCCACTAGTCATCCTACGGGCTTCTTGCCCGCCGCTCCACTGTAACTGCTACCTCCTGAAATAGTGCCCCAAAACGGGGTGAGATATACGGATAGATCTCAGTAACCCAGAGGTTCTGGAGAAAACTTCGCCCAATGTTCACTTCGATGCATATAAATAATATAAAACAACACCTCTCAAAACGGGACATAGCAAGGGGTTTAGAGAAGCTGGGGAATATCGAGATACAAAATATGACGAAGCGGGATGGTAGCTACCAATACCACGCAACGTCCTCGGCATATATAAGCCTACGGGTCTCATCCAAGGCGTGTTCCAAGAACCACAACCAAGGTACCCCTTCCATCCATATACACCCAAGACTTCCTAGTGTGCTCCTAACCAGATAACACACCACGACCCTAGGTCAACTGGAACTCCCTCTCGGAGACCTATCCAGTGGAAGTCCGCACTGCCCGAAGACTACACTGTCTACTGGCCAGAGACTCGGTACATACGTACCCTCATAAATGCTACATGCATGTCCGTGCTGTTCTACACTACTCATATACATTTCCTACCAATAGCATCAGCTGGCATGGTGGAACACACAAGGGGAACAAACCCCAGTACCAAGAGGTTACCTTAATTCGTTCTTTCACTTAGCTCCGCAGAAGCTTATCCCTTAACTTGGTACACAACAGAATGCCTACACAGAGGACATTCCCAATCACTTAAAAATTCAAACAACACATGCTAATTCACAATTATACATGCATTGATCCAATCACTTACCTCAATCCAATTGGTCCAGGACCAAGGGCAATCCACTAATTCACTGTTCGGGATTCAAGTCGACGTACGACAACCTATACAACCATGTACAGCCATCAGTATACGTCAATTTCCATCAAAACGCGAAAATCACAAAATCCTCTCCTTCCTCCTTGAAGGTTCGGCCAAATAGGTGTTATTTTGAGATTTATTTTTCTAAATTTTCTTTCTCATTTTATTACTCATCCTTAGGTTGCTAAGAGGCTAATTCAAGTGTCATTTTACCGTTTTACGTCTTTTACGCATCGGTTTGCTTAATAATCCACTCTAGGTCAATTCAACACTTAACACTTTCAATTATTTTTCTATTGGTTTTCCAACCTTCCAACCACCACACAACCCATCTAAATACCATTTAATTACACAACACATCATCCAAATAATTTTTTTCAACACAATATCACACTTTTCTCAATTATGGCCGAATTCTAACCTAGTCCCTCCAAGGTACTTTCATTCAATTTTCACCACTCAACACCTCACACACTCCCATTATATCAACATACAACTATACAACAACTCACCAATCAAAGCCCAACAAATTTTCAAAATCCAAAGTCATGACATTCCTCAAAATTCCTAAGTTAAAATCCATATTTTTCCACTAAATTTTTCATGGCATTTCTAGCTTTAATACATCATTCTAAGGCATTATCATCTAATACACATTTTCCATTTGAGCTCTCTAACATCACACATCAACCATGCAAGGTCTAGGGTTCAAAATTCAAATCATCACATTCAACCAATTAAAATGCAAGAACACTCACCCAAATGGAAGGTACAAGGCTCCTCCTAACTATACTCTACCATTGGAGCACCTAGAAGCTCCATGAACACAAATCTACACAAGCAAGCCGCGGCCAAGAAGGGAGGATTTCACACGAAGTAGCTGGATTCAAGGCTTGGGAGTGTTACCAATGAATTTGGAAGGTGATTTCCATTGAATTTCAACCCAAAAATCAAGTGATTTGGTGGAGAAATGGCTAAGTTATGCTTCAAAGGAATTTTTGCATGAAGAAGGGGGAGGAGGGCTGTGTTCACGGTTTCAGCAAGAAGGGAAGAAGAGAAAGTGATGGTGAATAGTAAAGGTGAGGTGGATTAAGTGGATTTTAAGTGGGGTGGGTCCCACGCCACCTCACACGACTTAAAACGCGTCCGAACTTTCACTAAACGTCTGTAAATTCAAAACCTATTTAGAAACTCTAATTTTTAACATTAACCATTCTCCTTTAATTATACTTGATCAGATGAATCCGGAGTTTTCCGGTCGTTCGGAGAAAACACTATTTTAAGCTGTTGCGCGCGCCGTTGGCACGCTTCCCCAAACTGACTTAATTCCATCAAATATTATCAGAAATCATATTTCCTAGTTCCATAGACCATTTATAAATCATATTTGAAACCTAGAGCTCAAAACTCAACTGACACGTTTTACGGTGCAATCGTACCGCGATATTTTGACCCGGTAAAAACACTATTCACTGATTTTTCTGAAACTTGTCTATCCACTCAATTTTTCGTTCTGAATCCATTTCCAGGTTTATTTTTATCATCTGAGACCTTCCACTCAATTTTTATCTTCCTAGGGTTGCGTGTTGGCGAATTACCGTTTTGCCCTCTCTTTGTATTTTGGCCTAAATCTTTAGGATTTTCACTAATCCTTCACTCAATTACTCACTTAATATTTTAAATATTTAATTTAGAATTGTGAGGTGTTATAGTGAGCACAGTGATCACTGAACTAGCATCACTTTCTAATAAGCAGCGTCTCCAACCACCATTCCAAGTCATTTCAAGCCCTTTAAGAACCCCTCATAACTCAGCTACAAAGGCCGAGCACTTACCTATATGGTAAGACAAAACCTTGAATCCAAGAACCAGTGTCATCCCTTAAAATCCCCCCGCAAGCCGCTTCACCACCAGGAATTCTAGCAGCTCCGTCAGTATTAAGTTTAATCCAGCCAGCCTCCGGAGGATACCAACCAACAGGAATAGTTGCAGATCTTCTTTGGGTTCTGCCAATATGATTCTGGTTCCAAGCACGTGAAATATCATGAGCCTGCTGCATTATTAATTGACTCTTGTAAGCCAACCGATTATCATCTTCTCCATGGACCACTCCATTTCTCCACCTCCACGCACCAGCAACAGTGACGGCAAAAACAGAGGGCCAATGATCATTGTATCGCAACATATCAGCATGCGTCATGTTCAGCATGATCCAGTCCAGCAAATCTGCATTAAAAAAAAATCATACAAAGCAGGGTTAATTAATTCCATCCACACCCTTTTAATATTGGTACAGTCCCTAGCCATGTGAATTATTGTCTCTTCCAGCTGACAAAGAGGGTAGATTAGATCAGCCATATCAAAAATGGCAAGCATGCTGCGAGTTGGCAACCTATTATGGCCAATCTTCCAAAGTAGGACATTGAACCTGTTTGGCACCTGTAATTTCCAGATAACCGACCAGAGATCATTTTGCCTAACATCCTCACCATCTTGGTTAAGCAAGGCACTATACAAATGTCTAACATAAACCCCACTGGACCCTTTTATGTTCCACCAAAATCCATCAACACCACCATCCAATTGAGGAGGTAATTCACTTCTAATTGTCTGAATAATATTATCAGACAGATAATTAGCCAAAGCTCCACAATCCCAAAACCCATCAGCATTCACATACTCCTTAACCTTTTTTCCAAATTCTGATTGAGGGATCATAATAGTTGCTTGGCTGGCTAAGTTGTGCTCGTGATCCAACCATTTATCTTCCCAAAAGCTAATGGATAATCCATCCCCCACCTCCCAAACCAATCTAGGCTTCAGCTTATGCCAGACATCACACATGGCTTTCCAAAGAGGAGAATTACCACTTTTCCAATAAAACTCATCTTGATTAACATTACCATTACCATATTTTGCTCGCAACACCTGAACCCACAACTTGCTCCTATCAATAATAAAATTCCAGACCATTTTACCAATGAAGGCTTCATTCATGGCTGAGAGCTTTCTAATACCTAACCCCCCAAGTCTCTTAGGCAAAGAAATAGTATCCCAACCAATAAGATGCATTCGTTTCTTATGAATTGAGTCACCCTAAATAAAAGCCCGTTGAATCTTCTCCAACTCAGTGCAAACAGCCCTTGGAACCAGACTATACTGCATGTGATAGTAAGGCAGGGTAGACAAAATAGATTGTGATAATACAATTCTACCAGCTTGGGATAAAGTTTTAGACTGCCAATTACACAATCTCTCCCTAGCTCGCTCAACAACACCAGCAAAAGAATTTTTTGTGATTCTACCATGCTGAATCAAAGCACCAAGGTACCTACCAATATTAGATACCTGCTTAAACCCACTCACCTCTAAAATCTTATTTGCAGTCTCACTAGGGGTGTTTTTGGAAAAATAAATACTAGTTTTTTGCTCACTAACTTTTTGACCAGAAATTTCTCTAAATAAGTTTAAACATCTCAAAAGGATAAGCATCTGGTCTTCACTAGCCTCCAAGAAAAGCATTAAGTCATCAGCAAATAATAAATGAGATATTTTAGGCCCATTTTTACCTGCTTTAATTGGCTTCCACAACTCACCATCAACAGCAGTTTGAATAATATGAGAAAGTTTCTCCATTGCTAGAACAAATAAATAGGGTGATAGAGGATCACCTTGTCTTACCCCTCTACTTGGCTGGAATTCATCAGTCATGCTCTCATTCCACAAGATGCTAGTTTTAGGAGAAGACACAGCCACCATAATCAAATCAGTTAGATGGTTAGGAATTTGAATCTCTATCAGCACATTACGGATAAACTTCCAATTAAGCCGGTCATAAGCCTTCTTCAAATCCACTTTTACAGCCATAAAGCATTTGTTCCCTCTCATTTTCTTCATTGAATGCACCAACTCTTGGACCACAATGATATTATCCTGAATATGCCTATGAGGCACAAAACTAGACTGAGCAGGAGAAACCACCTTTTCCATGATAGTTTTGAGCCGGCTAACAATAATCTTACTAACAATTTTGTACACCACTGGGCATAAGGAAATTGGTCTGAACTGGCTAATATAGACAGGCTTCTGGATTTTAGGAATGAGCACCAGAAGCGCAGAGTTAATTGAGGCTAGCAAATTCGGATAATTCCACATCTGGTAAACCATAGAGCAAGTTTGATTTTTAATCAACTGCCAATTCTTCTGAAAGAACATTGCTGGATACCCATCGGCTCCTGGAGCTTTAAAAGCACCAATCTGAAACAATGCTGCCTTAATTTCAAGCTCAGTTGGGAAACTGTCAAGCTCATCTTTTTCTTTCGCTGATAGGGTAGGCCACAAATTAGCAGAAGTGATCCTTCTTCTATCCTGAATGTCTTCAGTAAAAAGCCCCTTGAAATAATTATAAGCCATATTTTTCAGCTCAGAATCGTGAGTTACCCATGCATATCCCTCACTTTTCAATCTGAAAATTTTATTTGCATTCTCCTCACCACTGTACTGAGATGATAGAATTTGGTGTTTCTATCACCATCAGTAATCCAATTTTGTCTTGATTTTTGAAACCAAAACATCTCCTCTTCATGAAGAACATTCACAAGCAGCTCCTGAAACTGATTTTCTTCACTTTGTAACAGAGTAGAATCATTTCTTTCACGCCTACTTTGGATATTAGCAATCCTTTTAAGCAAGCTATTCTTCTTCCTATCAATATTGCCAAACACTTGATGAATCCAAATATTAATATCAGGAATTAATCTTTGCAACATATAGGGGATGTCAAACTCAGGATCCCACTTGGCCTTCAAAAAATCATTAAAATTCTGATGATCTTGCCAGGTTGCAAAGAAACGGAATGGCCACTTGATCTTCTCTCTAGAATCTTCAAACAGTTTAATTAGGAGGGGATTGTGATCAGACAGAATTCTGGGCAAAGATGAGACTCTAGCATCGTCAAAAATCATTCTCCACTCCACATTAGCCACTATTCTATCAAGGCGCTTGTAGATTCTGCTCATATAAGCCCACTTTGGCCCTTGCCAAGTAAAAACAGACCCATCACAACCCAAGTCAGCAACATGACAATCATCAAGCACAGCCGCAAATTTTGCACACTTGGCAGGATCAGCCACTACACCTCTTTTTTTCTCATGGGTATAGGCAATTTCATTAAAGTCCCCCCCGCCCAAGGATCCAAGGGCCAGATATAGACTCGCTAAGGGAGCGGAGATCAAAATATATGTGAGGAAATATTTATATAATATTTGATATTATGTGCTTGCAAGCTGTTTAAATTTTCAGGTGCAATTTGGAAGGGGATGGTCATGGTGCCCGAAATTCGAATTTCAAATTCTAAATTAATGTGTAATTTTGCTCTATTTTAATTAGAGTTGTAATTTGAATTTTGAATTTTTATTTTTTGTCCCTCCAAAGATGTTTTGGAGTTTCTTTAATTATATGTAATTAGAGAATTAGGCTAGTGGCGTATAGACGACGAGGAGCCGATGCTTGAGAAGCAAGATAGACAAATGCACGAGCACCATGACCATCGCAAATAAAACTGTTTTATATGCATGTATGCTTTTATGTTTTGAACGACTAGTATGCATGAATTGGACAAATCGCGTTTGTATCTATTATTATGCATGTCCAATTACGACTAGTGTAATCCGATAGATGTTTGACATAGGATAACGACTAGCATGATAATAATATAAATGCGTTTGATGAGACCTAATAAACCCCAAATAAAAGGAACCCTTAAAGGAATAAATTATTAAGCATATGATTACCTCTCACCACCAATATTACTCGAACCTCCTCTACATAGTGGTGCTCCACAACTCAGTTGGGACCCACTGTTTCGTTGAGTAAGAGTAGTATTAGAAGTGTTAGACACTTAGGGTGTTGGTTAATACATAACTGAGACATAAGTTGCAGGCTCAACAGGGCTTATGTGCTTAGGGTAATAATGCTAGGTTGGTTGCATGAGATGCACCACTAAGTGACAAGGAGTTGTCAACCTAATGTTAAGAGAGGGTATGAGATACTGTTGATAAGGATCAACCCATTATTTAAATTAATCTTGCGGTCACAGACGGGGGTTAAAATAGATAATCGCACTCTTAATCTCACTAAGGTAAAATCTAAAAGTAGATTAACCCGAAGTCAAATGGGAAGGGTCATTGACTTAGATAAAATAGTGGGAGGGGCAAATTATTTAAAGTCTTTAATAATTTGTTTATACAAGATGTCTAAATATATTAATTAAATCATCTTTACATCTTTTTCAGTTTTTAGTATGACTAATCCACTGTCACTGCGCTCTATACTCGATACGAACAAACTGACCGGTTCAAACTTTATGGACTGGTATCGGAACTTAAGAATTGTTCTTACGGCCAAAAAATTAGCTTATGTCCTGGATGCTGCATTACCCGTAGCTCCTAGGGAAGGGGAAGATGGGTTCGCGGAATTTGATTTCGAGACCCACAAACAGCACTTGGATGACAATGTTTTGACTGTCTGCATCATGTTGGCATCCATGTCGCCTGAACTGCAAAAGCAGCATGAGCATATGGATGCTCCCTCTATTGTCTTACATCTCAAGGAGTTGTATGACATTAAAGGCAGGCATGAGAGGTATGAGGCCTCTAGAGAATTGTTCTCATGCAAGATGCCTAAGAACATGTCTGTGAGCAGTCATGTTCTTAAGATGATCGGGCTCATTGAGAAGTTAGGAAATCTAGGCTTCGTGATGGATGCCGAGCTAGGTAATGACTTAGTCCTGACCTCGCTTCCACCTTCCTTCAGTCAATTCATTATGAATTACAACATGCATGGGATGCTTGTGAGCTTGCCTGAATTGTTAAGCATGTTAACAACTGCTGAAGTGTCCATCAAGAAGGATAGGACACATGCTCTTCTGATTGGTGGGCCTAGAAAGGCAAAGGGTAAGGGCAAGGAGCCTGCAAAAGGAGACTCCCTTAAACCCAAAAGAAAACCCAAGAAGAAGAAAGGCAAAAAGAAGGGTAAGAGTGCATCCAAGGACAAAAGCGATGTTGAGTGCTTCCATTGTCGCAAGAAAGGCCATTGGAAGAGGAATTGTCCAGACTACCTGAAGAGTGTGAAGGAGAAGAAGCATGATGATGCTTCTTCCTCAGGTACTTTCATGATTGAGATAAATTATTCTTGTGCTAATCCTACCTCATGGGTATTGGATACCGGTTGTAGTTCTCATATCTGCAATATGTTGCAGGTGCTTAGGAGCCCAAGAAGATTGGATAGAAACGAGATGGACTTCCGCGTTGGCAATGGAGCAAGGGTTACTGCTCATTCTGTTGGAGATGCCGACCTTATTTTGCCTACGGGCCTTTTATTGCATTTGAATAATTGTCTTTATGTTCCAAACATTTCTAGAAACATTATTTCTATTTCTTGTTTAGAACAAGATGGTTTTACTTTTAGTATTAAGAATGGTACATTTTCTATCATTTCAAATGATATTGTTTATGGTACTGCTTCTTTAATAAATGGATTGTATGTTGTGGAAATGGGAACTGAAGTGCTCAATATAGCCGTGAAACGACCTAGGATAGATAATCAATCTTATCTTTGGCATTGCAGACTAGGGCTCATAAACGAAACAAGATTGTCTAGGATGCATGCAAATGGATACCTAGATTCCATGGATTTGGAATCCTATGGACAATTTGAATCTTGTCTAGCTGGGAAAATGACTTGTCACAAGCCCAAAGGGCTTGAGAGTCATAGGGCTAGTTAGTTATTAGAACTCATTCATACTGATGTTTGTGGGCCAATGTCTATAGAGGCTAGAGGAGGATACTCTTATTTCATCACCTTTACTGATGACAAATCAAGATTTGGGTACGTGTACCTAATGAGATATAAATCCGAAGCCTTTGAAAAGTTCAAGGAGTTTAGGAATGAAGTAGAGAAACAGCGCGGCAAGATGATTAAGACATTACGATCAGATCGTGGTGGTGAATATCTGAGCCATGAGTTTCAGGATTATCTGAGAGAAAATGGAATTCTCTCGCAGTTTATTGCACCTTACACACCACACCAAAATGGTGTTTCCGAAAAGAGAAACAGGACCTTATTAGACATGGTCAGGTCTTTGATGAGTGAGACTCAACTTCCAAAATCGTTTTGGGGATATGCCTTAGACACATCGGCATACATTCTAAATAGGGTACCGTCTAAATCTATTGAGACCACACCATATGAGATATGGAATGGTAAGAGACCCAACCTGAGTTACCTCAGGGTATGAGGATCGCCAGCTTATGTCAAAGTGTTGGCATCAGACAAGCTTAGTGTTAAGAGTACTAAATGTCTATTTGTGGGGTATCCCAAAGGTACTAAGGGATACTACTTTTACTTCATGGATGAACACAAGGTGTTTGTGTCAAAGAATGCTGTGTTCCTTGAGAAGGATTTGATCTCTCAAGGAGCCAGTGGGAGTAAGATTGATCTTGAAGAAGTTCAAGAACCACATGAACAGATTGAGGAACTCGATTCTGCTCTGCAGGCGACGTTCTCCAATGGAGAAGTAAACACACAACTCCGTAGGTCAATGAGGGTCATCCATCCACCTGAGAGGTATGGGTTTGTGATTGAGAATCAGCAAACCGTCGAGGATGATGAACCAAGTAACTACGAAGAGGCAGTCAAGGATGTTGACTCTTCTAGATGGCTTGAAGCCATGGAATCTGAAATGGATTCGATGTATCAAAACAAGGTATGGACCTTGGTTCCTAAACCGCAAGGAATAGTTCCTATCGGTAACAAATGGGTCTTTAAAAGAAAGACTGATGCAGATGGCAACGTTCAGACCTACAAAGCTAGGTTGGTTGCGAAAGGGTATCGTCAAAGATAAGGAGTTGACTATGATGAGACTTTCTCGCCTGTTGCCATCATCAAATCTATTAGGATCATGCTTGCAATAGCGGCATATCACGACTATGAAATTTGGCAAATGGATGTCAAGACCGCCTTCTTGAATGTGTTCTTGAAGGAGGAAGTGTACATGACACAACCTGAGGGCTTTGAAATCAAAGATCAGGAGCATATGGTATGCAAACTTCAAAGGTCGATATATGGGCTAAAGCAAGCATCAAGGAGTTGGAATATTCGTTTTGATGAAGTCGTTAAGAGTAACGGTTTTATCAAGAACAAGGATGAACCTTGTGTTTACAAGAAGGTTAATGGGAGTAATGTCGTCTTCCTGGTACTTTATGTAGATGACATATTGTTAATAGGAAATGACATCCCCACATTACAAATAACGAAAGAGTGGCTTTCAAAAAGCTTCACCATGAAGGATTTGGGAGAAGCGACCTTTATACTTGGTATAAAGATCTATAGAGATAGATCCAAGAGGCTGCTGGGTTTATCTCAATCCACGTATGTTGACAAGATGCTAAAGAGGTTTAGCATGGAAGGGTCGAAAATGGGTTTTCTTCCCGTCAGTCATGGGGTACATCTTTCAAAGGCTATGTGTCCTAAGTCACAGCCTGAGAAGGATCGCATGAGTGGAATTCCATACGCTTCGGCTATTGGATGCATCATGTATGCCATGATATGTACGAGACCAGATGTCTCATATGCTTTGAGCATTACGAGCAGATACCAGTCGGACCCTGGAGAGGGTCACTGGACAGCAGTCAAGACCATCCTTAAATACTTAAGAAGAACTAAGAATGCGTTTCTGGTCTATGGTGGGGTTGATGAGCTAACAGTGAAAGGGTTCACTGAAGCCAGCTTTCAGAGTGACAAAGATGACTGCAAGTCACAGTCAGGGTTCGTATTCACTTTAAATGGTGGGGCAGTATCTTGGAAGAGTTCCAAGCAGGAGACAACAGCAGATTCAATGACAGAAGCTGAATATATAGCTGCTTTAGAAGCAACTAAGGAGGCCGTGTGGATCAAGAAGTTCATATCTGAACTTAGGGTGGTTCCAAGCGTGGATGAGCCCATACAGTTGCTTTGCGACAACACTGGAGCCGTTGCGTAATCAAAGGAACCTAGGTCTCATGAAAGATCTAAGCACGTGCTCCGCAGATATCACCTGATTAGAGAAATCATTGATAGGATGGATGTAAAGATGGATTATATTCCCACATATGATAACCTAGCCGATTCTCTGACAAAGGCTGTTTCTCAGAGAAAACATGATAGTCATTATGAGGCTTTGGGTATACGACTTAGGTCTGAATGGCTCTAGGCCAAGTGGGAGCTTGTTAGTATATGGATGTCCTAGAGACAATCTTTTAATTAGATTAGGACATATGTGGACCTTTGTATTGTCGCAAATAAATAAAAGCACTATTTATCCTGTTTCATATTTTGTCTCAATATTACTGTTAATATTTTATATGAGTAACTGGATAAACCCCTTGGAATAAAATAGGTATCTCTTGAGTATCTGTGATGAGATCACGATCATGAGGATTCAAGGATACTGGATATTTATTCCTAATTTTATGTTCCTAGTCTAGAGACACTGAGAATGGGGATCAGCGATCTCGGGTAAGACTAGCACGACTTATCTACTTGTATTCGGATGCAAGGTAAAGACCTCATGAGCTGCAGATATGGATATGTCTTAGCTAAAGTTGTGGTGGATCTATAAGGGTATAGCTCGCATTGAACAGACCCACGAAAGAGACTCTATGAGGAAATCTCACAGAGAGTATCGTTAGAGTAGTCTCTTTATATTTGGGTATGTCTTTCCTTAGACCAGAAGTTATTACCTAGATTGTGCTCTAGAAGGCATGCTTTGACTGTATACCTCGTCTTCCTGAAACATAGAGACTCATAGGTACATTGTTGGGCTTGTCCTGAAAGAGCACAGGGCTAGGGTGATAAGCTGAAGGAATTCGTCAAATCTCTGTGAGAGATTAGGTTATCTGTAAACCGGAGAAATCGGGATGACATTTATAGGGACTCTGGAATCTATGCATAGTAAAAGAGATCATGAGATGATCTGCCTTTAGAGTCAGTAAATTGAAGATTCCCTATTTCGAATAAAGCTTACCCTAAACCGCAAGGGTTGATATGCTTCCTTACCCTAGGTTTTGTGGGAAGGTAACCGAGATGAAAAGAAATACATACGACAACCAAATATGTGTAATAGGATGATCAAGTCATTAATCTAACTAGCTCTGGGGCAACAAAGCATTGCTAGTGCTCTGTGTTGTCATTAAATGGGTTGTGGGCTTGTTGGGCCCGAGCCCATTTATGTCAGTGGCTATGTTGGACCTAATGGGTCACACACTAACACCTTAATGTCATGATGATATAGCATTAAAGGTATTGGGCCTAATAATGGTTGTTAGCCCAAGATGAAGTTTGGAAGCCCACCTAAAAGGGAGAGGGAGGGCGCATGGTATTGTTAATGGGAATGGATGGTCCAAGACATTACTAATTAATTTAATTAGTTAGATTAATTATCAAATATTTGAATTTTGAATTTTGAATTTGAAATTTGAATTTTGAAATTCGAATTTTGAATTGGAATTTTGAAATTTGAATTTTGAAATTCGAATTTTGAATTTGAATTTTGAAATTCGAATTTTGAATTTGAAATTTGAAATTTGAAATTTTAATTTTGAATTTTGAATTTTGAAATTTGAATTTGAAATTTGAATTTTGAATTTGAAATTTGAATTTTGAATTTGAAATTTGAATTTGAATTTGAAATTTGAATTTAGAATTTAAATGATTGAACGTTTGAATTTAAATGTTTGAATTCGAATTTGAATTGGCTATGAAAAGTTGTTTCATAACAAAAGGATAAGATGAGATCTTGTTGGAACAAATCCCTTGTATCAAGAGAAGATCTATGGAGATCTCCAAGGGCTGATTTGGGGCGCCATTTTGGTGGGAGATGATTGTCATCTTGTCAAACCAACAAGCTCCAATCAGATTTGGTTGTTGAGAAAATGAGTGAGCTAGTTGGTTCAAACTTGAATGCAACAACACAAATGTATCTGGACCCTTTTTGGGCTGAATAGGGGCGCATGAATTGGTGGTCATATGATGACCATTGGTTCAGAATTTTGACTAGATAAAGACCTAGTCTTATGAGGATTCAAAGGAGAGGTTGTTGGGATTTTTGAGCAGTTACAATCACAACAATTCATTTATAAAAATACGAATAAACTTTTTCCAATTATTACGCGAGCATTTAAAAAAATAAAACGCGTAACAATCAAAGTTGTGACCGTAACCGTAAACTTCTCTGCGGAAGACTTAATTAAACTATTTTTATAACTTACTTTAATTATTATAAGTTAATAAGGGATTACAATAAACCCACTTAGCCAATTACCAAACTTTACGTTTTTACCATTTCTCGAACATGGTTCACACATCAATTTTCTGCGAACATACCGCTCACAACCATACCTTCTTTTCAGGTTATATCTTTGTCTTACTTAAGTTCCTCTTCAAAAGCTATCACACGCTAAATTCGGAGCTCATTTGCTCCGGTTATCGCCGTTTTAATTTGGATAAGCAAAATATCCAACCAACCCCAAAACAGCTCTAAACCTCTCACTCCACGAATTACTGCACTAAACCCACTCATCAAATTTCTCTCAAGTTTTTATACCATAAACTCAATCTTCGATTTGATATATCATACGCTTAATTTTACTGAGAAAAGAAGCGGAAATTAATTTCCCAAAAACTGTCCCTGCATTAGGGTCCCTGCAACCCAACTCAACAATTTCATAGGGCTGTGTATAACCAGATGGTTAGTATTTAACACCATATAGGGACATCTCAAGCTTCGAAAATAGCATATGGAAGTCCCTATTGGACCTCGAGAGGGAGATATGCTCTCCCGAAGTTTGCCTAAAATCTGCCAATTCTACAAGAAATTTGTCAGAATTTTCTTTGTTTTTCCAAATATCCTAAAAATCTAAGCCCACCATGCCTCAAAGTACCTAATAATCTAGAATACAGTAATAATCCAATGGGTGGCACACACAAGGACCACAAAACGCCTTGGGGCACTACACAACCCAATCCAGTTTATAGTTATTAGGCAGTTTATACTCATAGCTCACATTTATTCCTTACTGTTTTCATAAAAATTCCCATTTCACTAACTTTCAGATACATAAGCATATAATCATAACTCTAACATAGGCCTAAAATCCTTCCATCTTATCAAATGCATCTCTTTTACATTTACAACATATACTTAAATATTACAACTTACGACTTCACAAATTCAAATTACCCTTTACAATATTACAACTTCAATTAAAATTTAAACATAAATTCAAACTATACAAATGATGACTAGGCATGCCAACATTAACAATATGCCAAATACTGAAGATGTTTCTCTTACGACCCTCCCGGCCCCTGCCGCGGCCTCATCCTACCTGGCACACACGCAACAACTACTGGTGAAGATATACGAATACATCCCGTCAGTCACCCTAAAAGTTCTGGAGAAAACTTCGCCCAATGGTTCACTTCGATGCATATGAATAGAATACAACAACCAATTTTTAAAACTGGATATAAAAGCAATGTTTAGATGGGACATAGACAAACTACGACGATACGGGATGGAGCTACCAATACCACGCACGCCCTAGGCATATATAAGCCTACGCGTATCATCCAAGGTGTGTTATAGAGACCACACAACCATGATGCCCCAACCATCCAAAACGCCAGAAGCATTCCTAGTGTGCTCCTACCCGGATCACACACCATGACCCACGGTCAATCTGGACTCCTCTCGGAGACCTATCTAGTGGAAGTCTGACAAACTGCCCGAGGCTAAGAAACTGTCTACTGGCCAGAGATGGGTACAACAGAATCCTACTGTGATATATGCATGTATGCCAATGCTGTTCTACACTACTCATACACATTTGCACGTTGCCATCAAAATGGCAAGGTGGAACAGAAAAGGAGAACAAACCCCAGTACCAGAGGTTACCTCATATGTCTTTCACTTAGCTCCACAGCAGCTTAGGTTCCAAGTTTGTTACTCAACAGAACGCCTCAACCCAATTGGTCCGGGACCAAGGGCAATCCACCGATTCACAGTTCGGGATTCAAATTGACGTACGGCAACCTATACACAACTATGCACAGCCATCAGTAGACGCCAATTCTATCAAAACGCAAAAAACATCAAAATAGACCTTTACACCATGTAGGTTCGGCCTCTATAGTGTTAAATGACAATTTATTTTTCTAAATTTTCTTTCTCATTTTATTAGGCATCCTTAGGCTACCAAAAGGCCATATCAAGTGCCACTTTTCATTTTTCGTCATTCAAACGTCGTTTTGCCTAATATTTTGCCTACATTCAATTAACCACTGACACTACCAAACATTTTCCTTTTATTTTCTATGCATCCACTAACCCACAACTCATCTAAACACCATTTAATACACAACACATCAATTTGGATGATTTTACAAACATCAAACCTCAACTACCCTCCAATGGCTGAATTCATCAAATCATTACATACCAAAGGTATCCAATTCAATTTAATAACTTCATACATCATACAATCTTACTATTAACTCATACAATTACTCCACAACTCAATTATCTCATCACACCAAAATTCCAATTTATAGTCTTGCTCATGTAACACAAAATTTGCCTAAGTTAGCAATACCAACCTGAACCAAAGAACAGGGACATATAC